>NC_080099.1:4162242-4269742 GCF_950005125.1 Chionomys nivalis | reverse complement strand
CCATCCTTGCCCCTGCCTTGTTATTGGCCATCAGCTCTTTGTTAGACCATCAGATGTTTTAGACAGGCACAACAATACAGCTAAAGAAAGAATAAACAGGAGACTCAACAAGATGGACCATGATCTCCATACATGATAAAAGTGACAAGCCAGTAGCTGTGGAATGTTGGGTGGGCATCTTAGAGAAAACAGAAAAGAGAGTCACAAAGGGAAAAGAAGGAATGTTTGACAAATATTACCAATGAATGATAAGGCTCTCAAATGGAGTCTGCATCATGATGAGAGTCACATAAAACGGAATGACCATGCAATAGCCCAGGACAAGGATGGGGTTCAACAGAGATGTTCGCACGTAATGCCAAGCCACCAGCCAAATGTCTTTCTTTAAGGCCGGACTCAGCACTGTCAGTTACAGCTCAGCTGGGAACGTGCAGGACACAGCAGCAGTCAAGGTCCTCTTTGCCAGAATCCAAGCAACTCTCATATTCCAAACCCTTGTCCTCCTCCTTGGAACACTTTCCTTGCTAAGCATTTACTAAGGCATCACTCTTTACTCCCCCTCCAAGTCTTCCCCAAAGCCCCCGGGCAGCCCAGGGCTCTAACCAAGAAAACACTGAACCACGGCATCCTAGAGCTCTCAATGCACTTCCCTTAAACTGCTACAAGGCTAAGATCATTTACAAGGCAGCTGCCCCGCCCCTGCCCACCTCCTGGCCCCAGCCCCCTCAAGGGAGCTCCTCAAGGGTCCCGCCCACAATTCCCTGGACTAGCTCACCACTTCACTGCAGCAGAGCCTCCTCTTTCCTTGTACATTGTCTCTCTGCCCATCTTCTGCCCATCAAGTCCAAAACAAGGCCCATGGGGACAGAGGAGAGATTGTCATCTTTTAGATGTGACAAAATACTAACAAAGTCTTATGACTAGGACCACAAGCGTTCTTTTAAAGCAGCGAGGATGTTCTATTCCCAGTAGGACAGATGAGAACAGGAAAAGGAACGGGCAGCAAGTACAGCAAGGAGACAGTCCTGAATCTGTATCTTTTTCTCCTAAATGAGCATCCTGCCTGAAAGCTACCAGGAGAAAGTGACTGAAGCTGAGAGGAGGCTCCTGGACGCTGGGTAGCTGCCACTGGCTGACCCAGTCCATCTTTGCCCCATCCCCCAGCCTAGCTTTCTGCAGTAAAGCTGTGAAAAATCTCCAGACTAGCATCTTGACAAACCCTGTATCACTGGATCCCTCCTTGCTATCCAACGATGCCTCTCTCCTGCCTCTCTCTCTTGGTCTTCCACTTACGAGCATCTCTAACTTCTCTCTAAATTCTTAAGACAAAAACCCAAAAGCTACTGACTTTAAGTAACTTTTCGTTTCTGGGACAAAGAAAGCCTCCATCCTTCTCAGAAACACCCGATTATTTGTGTATCATAACCAGAATATAATAAAGAGGGAGAGTTTCTGATACAATGAGCAAGTGACTGCGATAAATGAGAAGCAACACTGCTGCTAGCTGGTAAGCACTTACCAGCTCCACAGACACCTTAGGAGCAAGTCTCTAGCACAAGAGAACATTCGGAACTACAGGAGGGAAGCTGTACCTTAAAGTGCACAAACAGTTTTCATTTGATATGAAAAAAAGACATTTTCTAAAAGTATCTAATAGGGATGTATAGAACTCAAGAGAGAGACATAAAACCAAGGGGCTAAAGATACATGAACTTGCAGGAAAGTATTGACTTAACTTTACAAGTTCCTATTGCAATACTTCTGAGTTATGGGGGCTTTGATTTATGTAAGCTTGTTAAAATATATCATTCACATAAATGGGACTTCCTCATAAGAAGCAAGAAAAAAATGTGACTGGAAATAACAGCAGTAAATACATGCCACTCACTGAAGTCCTTCGTACATGCTTGAGATGGGTCTCAGTTTAGGGCCTAAGCTTCCCAGCAGAAACACAAAGAGGAAAACGCAATTACATACACAATTCGTTAGTACCCAAGTAAAACGACAAATCATCACAGGAAAGCACAACATCTCCTCGAATAGAGACCAAAGAGAAATCGTCTTCCAGAGTCTTGCAGGCAAGATATAATATTCTAATCAATAGCAGACCAAATACTGAATTAACAACAAAGTTGATTTCATGTTATTTTTTGAAACTTTCTTAAATTTAAGTCTTTATCATAATAATTATAATGTAAAAACTAATCTATAGGACAAAGGGAAAAAGCAGTATAGTGAAAGAAACCAGCTTTTAGCAATAATAACAATAACAATAACAATAATAATAAAGAAAAACATAAAAAAACTTTAAGAAATGAATAGTGCAAAGCCCAGAATGGTGACGTGTGTGGTCCCAGCACACAATGTGGGGGCAGGATGTGTCCAGCTGATGCCAACCTTGACCTCTGTGCTAAGACCCTGGAGCCATGTGGGATGTGGACATGATGTGCCCCTGACACTTGTGCTAGCTTCCACCGGGGAAACTTACACAGCAGATGTCAGGAAAGAGCCACTGCAGTAGTACGTTCAAGGCAAACAGACTGTCAGCATGACCAATATAATCCCAAACTTTGACAGGGTGACTTTGTGTGTCTCTATCCACATGTACCTAAATAAACTTCTGACTGACCCCATCAAAATGCAGAAGCCAACCTTTCATTAAGAACAACATTTGCTTCAGATGAATGCTATGGCATCCATCATTCTACTGAGAAATGATTCACTAGGTTTTCGCGTGGGACAATTCTATATTTTGTCAATTATATTTTAAATAAACGCTGATTGGCCAGTAGCCAAGCAGGAAGTATAAGCGGGACAACCAAACAGGAAGTAGAGGTGGGTCAATGAGAACAGTTATAAGAGCTAATACGAAGCCTGAGCTAATGGGTCAATCAGTTAAAACTTATGTAGACCTCTGTATAATTTTCTTTGGGACTAACGGCTGTGGGAACAGGGCAGGACAGAAACAGAACAAGCAGGCCCTCATGTTACAAGGTTTCCTTTCAATTAAAACCTCCTTTTTCATAAAACTACTGGGTCAGACTATCAGGGACTATTATTTAGTCCTAACTACCCACAGATGAGGACATGTAAAGACGGAAGAAGGGAACCTGGAAACAGGCAAAGCTACATCAAGTCACTAAAACGTGGCAAGTGCCATATGTTCCGTTAAGCCAGACTGGGAGAACAGGCATGTTGTCTCCACTTTGCCACAGCAGAGATGTCTTCTGTAAGTATTTTTAACACTGACAGGAGTCCATAAACATTTTATTTTTCCTAAATTAACTTGTGTACGTAGTTTTTAAAAAAAGAAAAGAAATGCTGGTTGCAAACAACAGAAAGAAAGGAAATCAGAGGAGACAGAGGGAGCAGTGACAGAAAATGGAGAGTCTGTGAAGTGACAACCACAGTTACAGCAGTCAGGACGTAAAGAATTAAAACATCCGTATGAGAACAACCAGCCTACTTCAAATAAAACCATTCGTCTACCATGTAAATATTGAGTGAGGGAAACTATCTTCTAATAAAACAAAATAGACACAGGTGAACTGCTCAATCAAACCCAAGCTATCATTTTAAAATGGACAATAAATTGATAAGCATAATTTAAAGAGAGTAAAACCATACATGACAAATAAGACCTTTTCTAACAGGAAGCTGTCGGTCCACTGTTCTGTGGGTCATTCATTTTCTAAAAATGCATTGTTTCTTTCAAAGAGTGGCAACATTACTAAACAATCTAAAGTACCACTAGAACTAGTTTAATGATCACAAAAACCCACGGGAAAAGCATGTCAACACGAGTTTTGTTTTGCATGGCACCTTGATATTTCATGTAAAATAGTAGCACAACAAATTGTGAAAAATAAAATAGGAAAAGATACCTTTCCACTATTTTAACATGCAAACTTTCTGAAGGGAAGAAGAAAAAAGGAAGGAACCAAGGAAGTCACTCCAAACCTTTCACAGGGTCACACCCACACCCCAGATGCTCCACGGGGTCACATCTACACCCCAGAGACTCCACAGGGTCACATCTACACCCCAGAGATGCTCCACGGGGTCACATCTACACCCCAGAGACTCCACAGGGTCACACCCACACCCCAGAGATGCTCCACCGGGTCACACCCACACCCCAGAGACTCCACCGGGTCACACCCACACCCCAGAGACTCCACAGGGTCACACCCACACCCCAGAGATGCTCCACCGGGTCACATCTACACCCCAGAGACTCCACAGGGTCACACCCACACCCCAGAGACTCCACCGGGTCACATCTACACCCCAGAGATGCTCCACCGGGTCACATCTACACCCCAGAGACTCCACAGGGTCACACCCACACCCCAGAGACTCCACAGGGTCACATCCACACCCCAGAGATGCTCCACCGGGTCACATCTACACCCCAGAGACTCCACAGGGTCACACCCACACCCCAGAGACGCTCCACCGGGTCACACCTACACCCCAGAGATGCTCCACCGGGTCACATCTACACCCCAGAGATGCTCCACCGGGTCACATCTACACCCCAGAGATGCTCCACCGGGTCACATCTACACCCCAGAGACTCCACAGGGTCACACCCACACCCCAGAGACTCCACAGGGTCACATCTACACCCCAGAGATGCTCCACCGGGTCACATCTACACCCCAGAGACTCCACAGGGTCACACCCACACCCCAGAGACTCCACCGGGTCACATCTACACCCCAGAGACTCCACAGGGTCACACCCACACCCCAGAGACTCCACAGGGTCACACACACACCCCAGAGACTCCACAGGGTCACATCTACACCCCAGAGATGCTCCACAGGGTCACATCTACACCCCAGAGACTCCACAGGGTCACATCTACACCCCAGAGATGCTCCACAGGGTCACATCTACACCCCAGAGACTCCACAGGGTCACACCCACACCCCAGAGACTCCACAGGGTCACATCTACACCCCAGAGACTCCACAGGGTCACATCTACACCCCAGAGACTCCACCGGGTCACATCTACACCCCAGAGACTCCACAGGGTCACACCCACACCCCAGAGACTCCACAGGGTCACACCCACACCCCAGAGACTCTACAGGGTCACACCCACACCCCAGAGACTCCACAGGGTCACACCCACACCCCAGAGACTCTACAGGGTCACACCCACACCCCAGAGACTCCACAGGGTCACACCCACACCCCAGAGACTCTACAGGGTCACATCTACACCCCAGAGACTCCACAGGGTCACATCTACACCCCAGAGACTCCACAGGGTCACACCCACACCCCAGAGACTCCACAGGGTCACACCCACACCCCAGAGACTCTACAGGGTCACACCCACACCCCAGAGACTCCACAGGGTCACACCCACACCCCAGAGACTCTACAGGGTCACACCCACACCCCAGAGACTCCACAGGGTCACACCCACACCCCAGAGACTCTACAGGGTCACATCTACACCCCAGAGACTCCACAGGGTCACATCTACACCCCAGAGACTCCACAGGGTCACACCCACACCCCAGAGACTCCACAGGGTCACACCCACACCCCAGAGACTCCACAGGGTCACACCCACACCCCAGAGACTCCACAGGGTCACACCCACACCCAGAGACTCCACAGGGTCACACCCACACCCCAGAGACTCCACAGGGTCACATCTACACCCCAGAGACTCCACAGGGTCACATCTACACCCCAGAGACTCCACAGGGTCACATCTACACCCCAGAGACTCCACAGGGGCACATCTACACCCCAGAGACTCCACGGGGTCACACCCACACCCCAGAGACTCTACAGGGTCACACCCACACCCCAGAGACTCCACAGGGTCACATCCTCACCGCAGAGACTGACTCCACAGGGTCAAATCCACACCCCGGAGACTCCGCAGGGTCACACCCACACCCCAGAGACTCCACAGGGTCAAATCCACACCCCGGAGACTCCACAGTGTCAAATCCTCACCCCAGAGACTCCACAGGGTCACACCTACACCCCAGAGACTCCAAGGGTCACATCCACACCCTGGAGACTCCAAGGGTCACATCCACACCCCGGAGACTCCACGGGGTCACATCCACAACCCCGGAGACTCCACGGGGTCACATCCACAACCCCGGAGACTCCAAGGGTCACATCCATATCCCGAGACTCCACGGGGTCACATCTACACCCCGGAGACTCCACAGGGTCACACCCACACCTAAACCCTCCAATGTCATATCTATACCTCAAACACTCCATAATGTCATACTCACACCCCAAACACAAACTTTTATGAAAAGGGGGTGAGGGAACAGACACATATAAAAATAAAAAATAAATAAAAAATAAAAACAAAAAATCCCCCACACAAAATCTTTAAAAATCACACCTAACTGCTTAGAAACCAGTACTCCATCCTTGAGGCTGGGTTTCTCTGAGTCTAAGTAGTTCTAGAATAGCTGTCTCTCTGCAGGGGTTGTGGGGGTGGAACAAAAGACACATACCAGCAGACTCAGGTCACAGGGGTAGATGCTCAGGAGTTCCAACCTAGTTCTGAAGCCCTGAATATTACTGGACAGCTGTTAGTCCCTATTCCACAATAAAGCTTAGAAAGGCTGGTCCTACTATCAGAGAAGGAGTCAGGAGCCGCAACAAAAAAAGAGCTCATTAGCTGAGCAGCAAGACCTAAAGCCAATCAAGAAAAACCTCCTTCTGAAATACCCCTTTCAAATGGGCTGCTGCCTAAAAGTGCTGCCCATAACTGGAATGGGCTTTCCCACATCAGTTAAGGTGATCAGGAGACTATTCAGGTGAAGCTCCCTACTTGGGAAAGTCTAATATATTAAAATAAACAATAAAAAAGCCAGGCGTCCTTGGCTTCTTTAATCCAAGCACTCCGGAGGGGAAGGCAGAAATCTGAGTTCAAGGTCAGCCTGGTCTACAGAGTAAGTTCCAGGACAGCCAGAATTACACAGAGACACCTGTATTGAAAAACAACAACAACAGTGGGGCGGTTTGAAAGAAAATGGCACTAACTTTGGTCTCCTATGCTCACGCACACCCAGTGAGACAGACCACTTCTGTTGCTTGCACCATGTCTGCCTGCACACTACCATGTCACACCAAGATGATAACGAACTAAACCTCTAAAAATGTAAGCCGCCCAATTGTTTTCCATGTATGACAGTTGCTGTGGTCATGGTATCTCTCACAACAATAGAAACCCTAACTGAGATGAACAGTTTACCTTCACTGAACTTGTGCAAAATGGAACCTATCAACATATTGCATGAATGGAGGAGGGGGTCCATGAGGCCTCTCTCTCCCTGAGGCATTGCCACAGGAGGAAGTCATACCTACTGATAAGTTGCCCATGATGTAGCAAAGAGAACCTATCCATGTACATTCAAATAACCTTAATTACACCCAGTGGGTCCTAACTTTTTACAAATGACAGCTATCCCCAAATCTCAAATGCCCAATGAAAGAGAGGCCAACACTATCAAGGCACATTTGCCTTCCACCCAGAGTAGAAACAACACACTGCTGTGCTGACATCTTCCAAACATGGTTTCCCTAAAACAGGCATAGATTATGGTATAGATAATCAATATTAAATTGCAAGGGCATTGCCTTCCACCCAGAGTAGAAACAACACACTGCTGTGCTGACATCTTCCAAACATGGTTTCCCTAAAACAGGCATAGATTATGGTATAGATAATCAATATTAAATTGCAAGGGCATTTTCTCTGTCCACAAAATCATTTAACCCTTAGGTTTATTATATATTATATAATTTACAATCCTTTAATATCAAAGTGGTGCCTTAAGTATTGTTGAAAAGGTTCTACCAGCAAGGATATTTCTTGGCAGTATCTAACACACACACACACACACACACACACACACACACACACACAGTCACACACCCAAAGGCATATAAAAAAATCAAAGAAGCAGACAGGACTCCTAGACAAAACACACCTCTCCTATCTGCCCCACTGTTCAAAGCCTGCTGATTTTAAGCACTGTACTGCACAGACCTGATATTCACAGGAAACACACTAGTCCTGGCTACACTTGTTTTTAATACTTGTAAAGAAGCTCTCTTCAAGATTACTATGAATGGAAACCAAAGCATTATAAGGCATTTTTGTTCACTTGAATAACAGAGATTAACACTCATTTAAAACAGGATTACTTTAGAATGGACTTGAAAAATAATTGGGGTTTATTATTTAAAAATGAGCTAGATATGGCAATATTCAGTTGATTATATTTAAGTGTAAAATATCTCGCAAATACTATGTTATATTACCCTAAGGTGCATTAATGCAAATTTAGGTTGAAATATTGAATTTCTAAGAAAGCTATATTCAGAGTATCTAAAAGAATTGGGTTTTTTTCTTCAAAAGTTAGTCATATTGACCAAATTTATTGGTTCATCAAACTTTATACTTCAAGTATGTAGATTTGTTTTTAATAAAATATAATTTTTTCAAATATTAATCAGAGTCTAAGGCCTAAATACTTACATGCAAAAATTAATTTAATTGTCACAGCCTATTTGGTTAATTTCTATTACATTTTTCCATAATATGCAATGCATTAGAGAGTAGAATCAAATTTCAAACATAAAAAATAAACTGATTATACTGTCCTGGAAATACTGAAATATAGCAAGTTTGTAAAATTATAGCCAAAGCAACAATGTTTTAAATGAGTGAGAAAAATCTTTAACTTAACAGACAAACATTATTCCCTAACAGAAGGTACAGCAAACTCACCGTTCTGTGATGCTTAAATTCACAGAAACAAAAGAGAGGAGCCTTGTACTACATTACATTTGTTAATCATGATCTCCTCACAGATGCACACTGAAAAATAACATTTAATCTAATTCCAGAAATTCTGATTCATGGTTACAGACAACAATGCTAGGGGGAAAAAGACAATATCACAAACACATCTGAATTAAGTATTTCTTTAGCAGGAAGAAAAATAGCTGGTTTAGATGAATATCGCCCTTAAAAGCAGCCAGCTGTTCAGATATCTACAGCATTTTCACACTGCTGGACAAGGCTGGGATAATGGCTGTGAAAGCAAAGTGCATCATGGGAGAGGAAGCCACATGAGCTTTGTCAGGAGAGGAAGCTGCAGTGTTCCCAGTGGGCAATAGGTTTAAATCTTGGTAACCAACCTAAGATAACACTGAGAGGTGATGGAAACTGTAAGCAGCCTGGTTGACTGGCAGGAATCCAGTCCCTTTCTGAATCTCCTTCCCACTCTAGGTTATCTTAAATAAAAAGGGTCCTCCAACTTGGACACAACCCTGTATGAGGCACAGACCAAAAGTAATGGAACCAAATGACCAGCTAAAAGCATCGAAAGGATATGAGCAGCCAGAGCCAAGTTTCCTTCTATAGGCTGGTTAGCTCAGGCATTTGTCCTAGCACTGGGAGGCTAAGTCACTGTTTTATTGCAGTAATAAGACAGCACGGCTGAGGCAAAGCATTGAGGATAGAGGTCATTCAGGGTTAAATTCAAGAGGTGCATCCATGACCCTAGGGACTGGGAGCAAGGCAGCAGGCAGGCATGGCACTGGAACAATAGCTGAAGGCTTTTACACACACACACACACACACACACACACACACACACCAGCAAGTAAGTAGAAAGCGTGGGGTGGGGGCCAACCACTAAACGGGAAGATAGCTGCTTTTGAAACCTCAAAGTGACACACAGTAAGATCATGCCTCCTAATCCTTCCCAAACAGTTCCACCAGCTGGGGACCAAGTATTCAAATATCTGAGTTTATGGGGCATTCTCACTCGAACAACCACATCTTCCTAGATTAATTTATACCACTGAGCTAAGGAAACAGGAAACACCTACAAAACATAGGAAAGCTAAATAGAAAAACCAAACTGATGGTATCTTCTCATTGAAGGTGTTGGCATGATAAATAATATGTATATAAAGATTAATTATACATGTGATTTTGATCTGAGGGAGAAAAAATAACACAAATTCTTTTCTATCTTTCTGATTCCTATAAGTTATAGCTATAAAATAAGAATCATAATATACTGTGCAGGATTATAGAATGACTGAAAAAACTCATGTGAAAGCAAAAGGAACAAATACTAAGTATGGGGGGCTGGAAAGGTGGCTCAGCAGTTAAGGACACTAACTGCTCTAGCAGAGGACTTGGGTTCAATTCCAGCACCCACATGGCAGCTAACAACAGTCTCTAACACCAACATCTATCTGACACCCTCACAGACATACATCGAGGCAAAATACTAATACGAATGAAGTAAAATGAATAATTTAAAAAAATACTAGTATAAAATATAATTTTGGCAAATCCCAAATTATTCTCTGAAAGTACACAATTTTCTACATTTCAAGAATAATCTGATAACTGGGTATATTTCAGCCAGAAGTAAGATGACTATAACAATGAAAAGTGTGAGAAACTGAAGCTCAGGTGAAAAGGAGGCAGACACAGTATGGCAATATTTGAGTGTATCCATAGTCTCTAACCACACTCTAATGCTAAGGAAACTGAAAGCATCTTAATTAGGAAAGGGCCATTAGACATGTTAGATGTTGTTGAAAGGGAGGGGGATTAGCATTATTTTGTGGATGACTTCAGAGATGTCAACATGTTGTGACTGACACTCAGGAGAGTATAGAATCTGGAGTATTTTCGTGGGGTTTAGAAGGAAGCTGAAAACCCAGCCTGCAGTCCAGGAAGCTGAGGGTGTTTCTAGAAGTGTTGAGTGAGTACACTTCCAAAGCATGAAAGCTATTAGAGTAGGGATGCTCCCCTGGCAGCCGACACTGCTAGATATCAGCTACAATGACTAGGCCTGCATGGTGACATAATTACGATACACCACCAAGGAAAATAAACCTGCCAGTTGAGGGCACAATAACTGTAGCGTTGTTTTTCATCACCTGGCAACCGTAGTATTAACTGGAGAATGACATGGGATATTTTATTTTTAACATCAGCATTGTGTTTGGTTCTAGAGTACGAACTCAAAAATGTCATTTTAAAACCCCCAAATAAGAATAAAGTAAAGACAACATTCATTTATCCCACCCCGACCCCAGTAATTGGTTTTAAACATTTGCTTTAGCATACATGAAGGTGTTTAACAGGGTCAATTCTTCCAATTCTATAGTTTTGTTTATATCAATGTACCTCTCAAGTATTTCATTACTTGGTTTTTAAAACTTCCACATGCCATTGCATTTTTCTGGAAAGTTGATACAATAAATGGCATTCAGGAAGAAAGTTACAAATTCAAGATGAACCACTGACACAAATCTGAGAAGTTATTTCATTAAACGAAACTAAAAGTAGACAAAACAACTGTACTTATTACATACAAAATACAAAGGAATGAAAATTACCTTTCTTTTGGGGTGCCAACTCCATGTTTGCCTAGTAGGTGAGTATTTAGGTGCTTCTTCATAACAAAAGCAACCCTAAAAAATAAATGAAAATGAGTTATAGAATTATATCTTGACAATTGTCTTGAAATCTGTAGAGAGCATTTAAAAATGATTATGGTATGGGCATACATTAGCACACCATAGGCACACTCGGAGAATAGCTCTTGGACAAGCGTGCCTCTTCGTTAAAGAGATAAGTGCGCCTAAATCGCTGAGCTCCTTTTCTGGTTTGGGAAACCAGCCATGTCCAAGATCAAGGGAATGGCTGTGGTTCTTTAGGCACTGCCTCCACTGTCAGTTGGCAAGAAAGATGAATGAAAGGTAGCATGTGTAATGTTCAGGACCCCAGTCAATCTCACACTTCAGTCATAAAGTGGGCTTGAGAAAATGTGATTTTATTAAATATTTAAAAGATTATAAAAGAGAAAACGAGTATGTTATATAAGGCTTCTTTAAATACACGGTTGTAATTGGAATAAAGGTTTTCAAAATGACATAAATGTTTATTATGTTTACAGCATGCACATGCAAATACACCAATGTGCTTTCGTGCCAACAAAATATCAATGTAAGTGGGGTAAACAAGAGTAGCTCCAGACTCACTATCTTAATTTACAAAGAGATGGGCTAATCAGCATCTGTATGGAATGGAGAGAACGCTCTCCAGCTCCCACAGCACCTTCCTTCCAGACAGCACCACATTGATTATGTGACTCTCCACAGCACCAGATTTCATTCTGAAGCATCAGACAAAAATGGCTAATTTGAAAAGTGGAGGGAGGGGGAGAATTTCCTGTTGTAACTTTGAGTGTAAAGGGCTTGCAAACATTTTTGTTAATTATGTATTACAGCTGTCCTTCATAAAGTTAATTACTAATAGCTAAAAGGCAACTGAATCAATTTGCATATGTACATGAAAGGCATGACACATGCAAAAATATGATTTTAATTAGCGTTCTATGATATAAAAGGCTACAAATCAAATTGACATGTTATAAGACTCTTTAACATTAAACACTGGATTTATCTGGACATGTTTGCACAAATGGGCAATGTGAAGAATGCAGAGTACTGCAGCCTCTCAGAGGAGATTCCCCCCAAAAAAATCAGGAGTCTCTAGAATCACAAAATCTACTTTTTGAAAATAATATATATATATATATATGTTTATTTTCATATAATAGTAGAGAAGTTTAGGGAGAAAATAATATATTTGCATTTTAGATGATCTTGACTTCGTTATTCAAATAAACGTGCACACGCTGACAACAGCACCCATTCTGTTTCATACGCAGGCAATAACCACTACGACGATGGATGTTTGTGACGACGGATAGCTTGGGCATCTCATCAGTCATCATAATGGAAAGATAATAATCACGTTTAAAGAATCAAACTGTGATAATATTAAGTAGTGAGCCAAACAGCAACAGCATAAGATGTTCTATATTTGTTTCTGCTGGATTTGGAGAAAATAAATAACATTTTTCATATCCTGAAAAAGAATACAGTAATAACACGAGTCCATTCAAGTCATAACTTTCCTAGTGTCCTCCATTTTCCCATAATTAAAAAAACATAAAGCTAATAGCAGAGAGCAAAGGTTAAAAACCCAAAGCTGCACAGCCCAGCTTTTTCCATGACCAGGGACAGTGTAAGAGAGATCTGAACTCAGAAGCCACAGTGCAGTGTTCGTAATAGAGAAGCATTTTTTAATTAGAATGCTAAAGTCTAAAAAAAACTCCAAACCAAAATGTTCCACTGCAGAGGAAAACAACCTCACAGGAAGGAACTCTTACATGACACATGCTCTAAGTCTGCAAAGGGATTGTACTGTTAGAAGCTCAGGAGATTTGTTACTACTAGGGAAAATGAAAAATGTGTGCAGACTAGAATATGAGCTTACATACAAGTACAAAATATTTGCTCATCCAGTGTAACTTACGTGACAGTCCTTATAAGGGGGAGGGAGAGGGAGAGAGAGAAAGTTATTTGAGAAATATGATTAGCCCAGGTTGACCTCAAACTTGTGATCTCCATACTTTAGGCATCTATCCAAAGGATAAGCAGTCATACCACAAGGACCCTTCCCAACTATGTCCATAACAGATTTATTCATAATAGCCAGAACCTGGAAGCAACCTACATGTCCCTTTAACCGAAGAATGTATAAGAAAAATGTGGTACATTTACACAATGGAGTACTGCTCAGCAGTGAAAAACAATGACCTCATGAAATTTGCAGGCAGATGGACAGGACTAGAAAAAACATCATTCTGGATGAGGTAACCCAGACCCAGAAAGACAAAATGACATATGCTCACATCTAATGCTGACCTCTTGAATCTTACCTTAGAGTCTGTGTACAGGAATAAAAACGCTTGCTTTAATTAACTTGGCCATGATGGTTTGGGTTGGTGAGATTAAGACAAGACTGTAAATGCATGAAATCACATCACTTCAACTGGGTTTTGGTGTCAGGAGCACAGTAAGTAGAGCGCTAACATTTACACTCCAGTTTTCAAGAACAAAACCGTATTTTAACTTTCCCTTCGCAGCAGTTTTCCTAGACTGTAGATGATGACTTCTCTCCCATCGGGGCTTGGGGTTTCAACAGCTGAACACTCTCCATTCACTGCTATTGACGGCCATCTGCTTTATCAAAGTAAATGCAGCATCGTGAGCACAGAAAGATATGAGAAGCAACTAAAATGCGGTTTTAATTGCTCATCTCCCGAACTTACTAACTTGCAAGGCAAGTGCTGAAGTGCACACACCAAAAGACAGACCTACACCTGGAGGCGGGAGCCTCGTGTTCTCTGTTGCAGGCAGACAGACCGTTAACAGCGTGTCCTCCTGAGGGCTGCCTGCCTTCATGCCAACTCTGCTACTGTTGTGAGATTAATATGTCTAACTCCACGAATTTCTCAGTTATAAGTAATAATTAGATTCAACTCTGCATAGACCCCAAGTCCAAAGAGAACAAGGCCTTCCAAAGGATAAGGATATTTCTAGGGGAGAAGTTACTGTAAGCCACACTTGAGAAAAAGACACATTATGAAGCAACTGCCCTCATGAATTCAAAGACAGTATCTGGCATAAACTAAGGGCAGCAAGCACCCTGCCACTCGCATCACCGCCCTGATGATGCCAGTGAGACATCGGCCCTCACCTATCCAGAAATCCCCACAGCTCCCAAACAGCTGGGCAGAGGACAAGTCTCACTCAGTAAAAAGCCCTGTGATTCAACAATCAAATTATTTAATTTCTTAATCTCTACAAATAAAAAGGTCACCAAAAAGGTAACAGGTCTGGTGAGCAGCGGGCAAAGGCTAATGAATAAATATAAAAAAGTGTTTACAGCTGAAACACATATGGACCGTGAACTACTTCCATCATTCCAACCAGAGTAATGTTGGCCCTTTAAGTAAAAATTACAAATCTAAGTATGCATGGCAACTTGGGGAAGGCCAGCACAAAGACAGTAGGGCAACTCTGGCTCTGTTATTTAGTACAGGTAAAGTTGAGGATGCTATGTGCATTCTCGCAAAGAAAAGATTTCATAGGAGGGCTGTGATAAAGGACAAACTCTCTAAGAACTGGCATCATGAGAAGAGGACTAGGAGCACTAGGTCTAAACCCTGGCACCAGCATGGTCCTCAACAAAATCTACTAGAGGATTTGGCTTCAACCAGAGAGACAGGTGGTCAGACAAAGAATTTAACTCACGGTCAAGCGGAGTGTACGCATTTTGGAGTTAAAATGTGCACAAAAGCTGAAATGAAGTGCAGTTCACACATGACAGCACCTAGGAATTTCACCAATAAGCCCACCTCAGACAACATTCTGACGTGAAAGTCACTTACCTAAAGAAGAATGCACACATCCACTTCTACTCATACCACGGCCCCTAAGAGGCCAGAGGAACAAAAACAAAGCATCTCAAAACGAGGAAACAGCACCGAGAAAAGAATGCTGCTCCACAACGCCTATGTGACGAGTAAAGCTTCCTCCTCACTCAGTGTGATGCATATGCTGCTGACACTCACAGTCCAGGCAGAAAAGACCAGCATTTCTTAAACTCACTGCACTGTCCAATATCACTGTCATAGCACACATAGCAAGTGTGCAAAATCACCACACTTACAAAGTACTACTTAGAAAATACGCATCTTTGTGTACAGTCCTGCAACTGTGCTGCTGATAGGGTGTGTTAAGCTGGGAAGACCTGGAAGGCTTGATCTTGGCTACAACCGCTGCTATAGGTGGGCCTTTCTCTGCACCTGTGGGGGTGTGGTGAGCTCCACAGCCTCAGGCTCTTAGACTATCCATGTGGAGATTAGACATTAGCAGGAGAAGCTGGAAAAGACAGTTTTCATACCTCAGCAATGCTGGGTAAAGCCCCAAGAAATGTGAAATTATGAACCCTATGGGACTTGGTTCAGTCATTTAAGGGTACAAGAGAACTGCAATCAAAAGCTCTTGGTATAGCTAAGACCCCAGATCTACTGTTTACCACACAGGTCAGCCTGAAAGCATTTAATAATCATACTAAACTTCTACTGCCTAATTTACAATGTTCAGACAATTACACTGAGCTTATATAACTAAGATTGGGGGGAAAGTTACTTTGTACAATAACTGCTAAATAGTGACCACTGAATAACAACTACAAGACTCTGCCATCAGAAAAACAAGGAACAAATTAACACATATTGATCCTAGATTTAAAGAGATGTGATGGAAGAAAAGAAGGATAAATAGAAGAACAATTATGGCTCTCTACATAAAATGCGTATTTCCAGTCTGGACAGGAATGAACATGAATAAACAAAAAGCCAAACTATGAAAATGCATTTCTAGAGAAAATGTGACTATAACCCAGAAGCAAATTTAAGCAATATGTAAGAATAGGGCTAAGGATACACTAATCTCATGATAATTGAGAATCTGAGAGATTTCCTCTGACTAATAGTACTGCTCAATAAAAATCAACAAATTGGGTGTACAAAATTAGGGCAAACTGAGCAACTTGATTTTCATCATTAAATATATTCACAATATATAAAATGAAACAGACCAATTTTTCCCAAAATAAACCCCAAATGGTCAAAAATAAAAGTATGAACAAAGCATCAAATAAAGGCACTCATCATTATCCATTTTCTCATATTAATTCAAAATATTAAAAATATATTTACCATGATGTTATTTGACTTTGGGGGTATATACTGTTATCATTCTGCTGGCCTTCCCTATAACCTGGGTGTCCTGTCCCTTTAAGAGACAAGCTCTTCCCACCACCAATCTCCCCCCCCCCAATTCCTGTTAAGGCAAGCTGATCTTGCTCCTTCTCTCCATCTCCTTCCTCTCCACTCCCCCTCTGCCCTTCCCTCTTCTGAAGGGACAACCACTGCCTTCCTTTTCATCCCCCTTTCTCTTCTCTTCTCTATCTATCTGTGTGTGTGTGTGTGTGTGTGTGTGTGTGTATATATATAGTCCCTTTCCAATACCCACTACATAAACTCTATAACCAAGCTCTCTCCACATGGCCCATCTGTCAGGGTTGCACCCTATAAATTTTTCCTATACCACTTTAAAATGCATGATTTTTCTTTTTTACTTTGCAAAATTTTTTATATCACGGGTATAAACATTTTGAAAATAAGCTTAAGTGGAAAGTATTTTATAATATTTTTATATGATAATTTCAACTTGTAATAGTATACTTGCTTAAAATGGACAACTTAGTGATTTTGTGCTGTGATCACTGTTCAGTTCTACTAATGGCCACACATCACCAGAACAATGGTGCCTGGTAGTACCCATATCCTCTACTGAGAAATCAGGGGATATGCTTGATGATGTGGCACAGAGAAATAAGATTATAGATTCAATTAACACTGTAGCTTATATTGTGATTACAAGGACACTTGTGCAAGTGGAGAGGTTAAAAAAGGAAGGCTAAATAAACCCACCAAGCATTGAAAGGGCGATCAGAAGAAAGCCTTAGTAATGTCCAGAAGGTAGACAATGGAATTTGGGCTAGAGAGAAGGACCACAGTAGCCCGTGAGAAGCTGAAGAGAGTACAGGGAAAGATCTGTATCTAAGGCCTTAAAGGGTGTGTGCAAACACAATTTTGCAGATAAGTCCTGCTTTATCTGCAGTACTAAAATGTGCAAACACGATTCTACAGATAAGTCGTGCTTTGTCTTCAGTACTAAAATGTGCAAACCTGTTCCTGTAGATAGCTCCCCCTTCATCTACAGTACAAAAAGTTTCAGCTAAGTGTGAATACTATTTATTACTATTTTCTGTGCCAAAAAAAAATTAGTTTTACTTTATGTTTATGTGTATGAATGCTTTGCCTACATCTATGTAAGTATGCCACATGCATTCAGTACTAGAGTTAGAGACAGTGGTTGGTCACCATTTGGGCTGGGAACCAAACTCGGCTCCCTTACAAGTACAGTCAGAGTCCTTAACCTTCAGCTCTCTTTCCAGACAGTACTGACTACTAGCTAATGACTTAGCTGTCAAAGCTAGTTCAAAACCACTTCTGAGTACTTCTAATCTACACCACAGGATTTTCTTTTGCTTATCCTATCCTCTTAAAGTGAGATTTTATTTATGAATATGTTCCTATCTTCACACATAAAGTTTACTTCCTGAACACTGAGCAGAGTCTCTTAACAAGGCAATCTAAAACATGAATCTCTGCCCATGCTGTCCAAGGCAATTTTTCACATCTGAAGTGATGATACATAAGAACATGTCTGAGGGGCTGGAAAGATGGTTCAGAGGTTAAAAGCACTGAATGCCCTTCTGTGGGTCCTAAGTTCAATTCCCAGCAACCACAGGGTGGCTCACAACCATCTAGAATGAGATCTGGTGCCCTCTTCGGGCCTGCAGGCAAGAAGAAGACAAAGACGAAGACAAAGACGACGACGACAACGAAGAAGAAGAAGAGAAGAAGAAGAAGAAGAAGAAGAAGAAGAAGAAGAAGAAGAAGAAGAAGAAGAAGAAGAAGAAGAAGAAGAAGAAGAAGAAGAAGAAGAAGAAGAAGAAGAAGAAAATTAATAATGAACATGTCTGACATAAGGGAAAACTCAACTCAGTGAACATAAAGATTTCACTCTAAATTGGAAAAAAAGATGAAAATGGACCAAAAGGAAAAGACAGGGAAGGGTGTAAGCACAGAAAAGGGAGCTTTATCTATCAAGCATCGAATGATTCTTCTAAAGGGCAGGATGACAAAACACAGGGAACTAGTGGGAAAAATAGAACTTTCGTGTAAGACATCATTAGCAACATCCATGAAACTTAACAAACATGCAGCAGGATCCATAAAGACAGCCAATAATTAAACTACAAATGTCAAACACAGGAAAGGAACTCTGAAGAACAGCAAGATAAAAAGTATCTTTTAATTAGATTGGCCGACATGTTCTACAAGATTAACAGGTAACTTAGACTCAAAACTGTTCAAGACAGGAAAAAGTCATAGTCAAAGTCATAAAAACAAACAAACACACACACACACACAGAGATTTAAATGAATGAAGATTGTGTATAAAGCAAAAATATAAATGTAAACACAAGGAGATGTGAAGGCAGAGCCAGATAAATAAAAGTCAAAGAGTTCATAGTCAGCAAATGAGCCCTACAAGAAATAGTAAAGATAATCCTCCAGGTTAAAATCGAAAGGAAACAGGCAGAAATTTACTTACAAATGAAGAAATGAAAGGCACTATTAACAGTGATTACCTGGAAAAATGATGATAAAATACAAAATTATATTTTATTTCTACCTCTTTTATTTCTTGCTGGGTTGAAAGATAGCAACTTGGGACAACAATTACAATGAAACATTAAAATGTAAAAAAATCTGAATCATAGTAATAAAATAGAGGGAGAATGAACCTATACAGAGCAAAGCTTTGCAGAGTTGAAATTAATTTGGTATTCAACAAACTTTAATAATGTAAGTTACAGTGTTTACTGTCATCCCCAGGGTAAAAATTAAGAAAATTTAAATACATAAAATTTACATGCATGTATAAATTATATATAAATATATATTATATAGTCATATACATATATATATATATATGGAACTACAAATCGAATTAAAAAGATAAATAAGAAAAATGCCAACATAGCCCACAAAATAAAACAGAATGTGGGGAAAGAGAAACAAAGAAGGTGCAAGGATACACAGAACAAGTGTAAACAGCACGCGTCCAACATGACCATAGTACAGTGTCAAGAACAGGCTTGAGCACTGCAATCAGAATGCAGTGACCGGAAAATGTATTTTAAAATAAAGACATTCCAGGGTTGAGGATATGAGTCACTCAGTAGGAAAATGTCTACCTTGTAAGTACGAGGACCAAAGTTCTCAACTGAGAAAATGTCCTCACCAGATATGGCATGGGGGGGGGGGGGGGGCTATGGTGCATTGTTTTGGCGATTAGTGGTAGGGCCTAGTTCACTATGGCAGTGCCATCTCTGTGCTAGTAAAGCTGGATGCTGACAGAAAACAGGCTGCACAAGTCATGAGGAGCAAGTCAGTAAGCAGTGCTATACCACTATACTCTTCATCAGCTCCTGCCTCTGTCTACAACAAGAATACAACATGGAGATACACTAGCACACACCACAGATGCTAGTAAACAACACGGTTACACTAGTACACAACACGGAACGCTTGCACACAACGGATACGTTAGTACACAACACAGATATACTAATACATAACACAGACACGCTGTATACAACACGGATACACTAGTACACAACACAAATACGCTAGTATACAATATGGACCGCTTGTATACAACATGGACCGTTTGTATACAACATGGATGCTTTAGCATACAAGACGGATGCACTAGCACACAACAAGGATACACTAGCACATACCACAGATACACCAGCACACAACACAGGTACGCTAGGACACAACACGGATACACTAGCATACAACATGGATAACACAGATATGCTAGTATGCAACATGGACTCACTAGTTTGCAACATGGACATGCTAGTACACAGCACGGGCGCGCTAGTACACAGCACAGGCACACAAGTACAAAGCACAGGTGCGCTGGTACTATACAAAACAGATTACTAAAACACTGAAGAAAGTGAAAGGGATTTTTAACAATGAAAGGGTGGAGACAGAAGGGAAAACAATAAAAATCTATTTGTTAACCTAACAAGAAAAGCAAAACCTGACAGAACTGAATAAAGAAGCAGAAATTTAAACAATACACTGTAAGGAGCTTAAGCCTACACACACACACACACACACACACACACACTGAACAAAATATCCCACACAATTGAAACATTGCTGAATGCAAAGCAGAGACCCAAGATTGTCCAAAAGTCAGTCAGTGAATGAAAGAAGCCACAGAGGGCATAAGACTTCAATCACAGAAACATTCTACGTGATAACCTCAAAAATTTGTGAAATTAAGTTCTTTCCGAGATATTAAATATGGCCTACAGTTATGCCTTCAGTCATAAAGTACACTAAGATACCATACAAACACATACTCTGAAAACAATGCCATGATTTACTTCCAAGCTGAAACTCAGAAAGCACTCAATGCTGGAATCTGTAAGCTAGTTCCTCAACCAACTTGTTTAAAAAAAACCTGACAACTCCACCATGTTTCTTCTCTTTCTTTTACTATGAGTCTAAATTCTTCACAGAGGAGGACAAGGAAAAGCGGGCCCAAAAGGAAGGGTCTTGAAGTATACAGCCTGAAGTACCAAGGAGCAATTACCACATTGACAAAAATGACCCCAACTTTCTCTGTAATTGGGAGACCTGTACGGAGTTAACCCAGGCAGCCTCCAGGTGAGCTCACAAACAGGACAGTGGACAAGCAGTGAAGGAAAGAGCAGGGAGAGGTGAGTACAGGGGGAAGAGAAGAAACAGAAGAGAGTGCAGGGAGCAGACCTGTGGGCGCGAGCTCTAATCTGCTATGGCTATGTATAATATTTTGCAAAGTAAAATTGACTGAGATGGAAGCTATTCTGCATGGTACAGTGGCGATGGCTAACAAATGAGAGTTTTGTGGGCTGAATGAGAGTCCCAGCCTCATCTGCAGCCTAATGACAGCAGCCACCTGCTGTTTTATTGTCACAGCTGGAGCCAGCTCACACTCCTTGGTGCTGAGCTCTGCCCACGAGCACCAAGCTCTCTCCTCGCCTCATTACTTTGATGAACTTTTTATGGTCAGCACCCATGAAGACCTCATCGAGGACTCTGCACACAGACTGGCTTCAGGGAGTGCTGTCAGTCACATGAGGTGCTAACACACTGCCACTGGCTGCTCATGGCTGGCAGCTTCCAGAAGCCAATGGACTGTACTTTTGACATGACAGAGCCCACAACAGGTAAAAATGCAATGAAATCTCATACTTAATAATGGTCTTCCTTTCTCATTGTGATTTAAAGATCATAGAATACACCATAATGAAGTTTTTTAATGGGACGTTATTAGAGAAAACCTAATGTACTGTTTATGATTGTTCCTGTAAAATTAAGATTCTTTCCATTTTCTATAGACTGAAATTCATAGAAAAATTTTTCCTTTAGCTTTTGAAGTCGAAACAGATCAAAGAAATATTTGCATGAATATTCTAGCTTCAAATTTTAAGTTGTTAATACACTAGCTAAAATTTGTAAGTTGGATTTAATAAAAATAAGCAGCAATGTCACATGACTTCAAATTAAACCTCTCATACAATCTTGGCAGTGGAAGGGTTTTTCACAAACTGTCTACAAAGGAAAAGACCTTTATAAACTCGCTATAGTCATTGCTAGCCAAACACATCCTGGAATTTATCAGCAATTTGACTAGCAGCTGCAGAGTGGGGAAAATGGGGAGGTTTTAGAATCTCGGCAGTTTAAAGTAATATTTTAATCTTCCAAGTCCTGAAAGCTATCAGACACCTGAAAACAGGAAACTCAGAGAGCCACTGTGCGGTATTCTAGCTGGTAAATTTTTTTTTTGACAAATTCTGAATATTAATAAGGTATTAAAATTCTCTTCCCAGGCTAGTTAGTATGCATCCTATTACTCAAGTAGTCCAGGCTAGTTACTATGCGTCCTATTACTCACGTAGTCCAGGCTAGTTACTATGCGTCCTATTACTCACGTAGCCCAGGCTAGTTACTATGCATCCTATTACTCAAGTAGTCCAGGCTAGTTACTATGCATCCTATTACTCAAGTAGTCCAGGCTAGTTACTATGCGTCCTATTACTCACGTAGCCCAGGCTAGTTACTATGTGTCCCACATTGCCCTTGCACTTGTGATTGCTGTGCCTGCACAAAGTGGGGATGATGGATATGCACTGCATATTCATAAAATATATGATTTATTTCATTACCTTCTTACCAAAGAATATATATGGTGATTTTCTTGGTCTTATTCTGACATATCTATTCATTGTTGATATTCCAAACATTTTTCCTAACTAAATACGGTAATGTGAATTTGATTAATGCTACCGGGCATGCTGACCTTAGGCCAAATAGAACTAAACTTGGGGTGTGTTCTATTTTTTTTTTTTTTTTTTTTTTTGATTTTCGAGTCAGGGTTTCTCTGTAGCTTTTGGTTCCTGTCCTGGAACTAGCTCTTGTAGACCAGGCTGGACTCGAACTCACAGAGATCCGCCTGCCTCTGCCTCCCGAGTGCTGGGATTAAAGGCGTGTGCCACCACCGCCCGGCTTGGGGTGTGTTCTAAATACACACTGCCAAGAAGCAAAAACTGAAAAAAAAAATATCAACACTCACCATATTAGTTTATATGTATTCTGGAACAGCAATGAACAGAACAAACTTCAAAACAATTATAAAATTTAAGGAAGTCTCTGATTTACCAAATGACAGAAACTAATTCCCACACTACAAATTTTGCTTCAAGAAGGTGCTTTGTAAATAACGATGATCTAAAGGTAGCAGGAGGGACACTGGATTCCGTGTGGTTCTCCTCTGCATCGGGATAAACTGATAAAGCCACAGAGACCGTCCGAGATGCACAGGCAGTGTATGGATATGAGGCAGAAGCTGGCTTTTCTGAAATTCTGCTGAACTTACATATTTTTCTTTAACAATGTAAGAACACTTCAAACTTATCATTTGTAGAACCTTATTTTCAAAAAGGGGAAAGCAGTCCTTGGCTGAATTAATAACATTTAACCCTTTATTAATCACATCATATTATCCTGAGGAGTTCAATTATTATGGTTCACAAATCTTGTTTTTCCCCAACAAATAGTCTACAAATCATAATAAATTCACTTGCATTATGAATCTTTGTGGTTCCTCTCAGGAGATGACTAAAGGTAAGAAGGTTCATTTAGTAAAATCGGGGTACTAGTCTGTGTCATAAATATACAAACCATTAACTGCTAATTATTTCTCTCTTTTGTATCAACAAAGGAAACGGAAGGAAATAACTTTATAATCATATAAATGAAAGACCTAGAAACAGATGCCAGGAAGAAAATAAAATATATTTCAGTGGGAATGATGTATACGCTGACATAGAAGAAAACCTGGCTGTGGGTACACAGTTGGCTAATGTATAGCGTTCTTCTATCAAGCAGAGTCCTGAGCAGAGAGCAGACAACATAAACCAATACATTTCAGGTTCCTTAATGGCACAAAACTGAACTCTCGTCTCTTACACATAACAGGTACTGCCCATTAGTTCTGACCACCTGCAGCAAACAAGCAGGGAAAAAGCAGCCACTCTGGAACTTTGTCTGAACGAAGCTCAGAGAAACTAACCTCAAAGCGCTTCTGCCTCATATGACTGCGCCACAACACGCCAGTAGCAACTGCCAAAGGACTCAATATCCTACCGCAAAGATCCTTGCTTGGCAATGTTCACAGTCTAGGCTACTAGGAGGGAATATGGACTCAAGAGGGAAAGTGCGGAATGCAGGAGATGTGAGGTAGAAAATCCAACTAGAGAGGAGGGAGGAAAGTCAAAAATGGTGGAGAAGAAAGGATAAGGAAAAATAACACCAACGCTGCTTGATAACGCCTCGAAAAAAAATCATATTGTTTTTTATTTACCTAAAAATATATATAATACATATAAGTGTATATAAAGCACTTTAAGGAAGTTAAGTCACTTGGGTTGACAATTCTGTCCACAAGAACCACAGACTAGGGCTGCAGCAAAGGCTCTGCACTGGTCAAGAGCAGCAGCTGACCCAGGTTTGATCCAAGTACCTATATGGTATATGGCAGCTCACAAGCTTCTGTAACTCCAGACCCAGGATCCACACTGAATTCTGGTGGGCGCTGCACGCATGGCATGTACAGACATGCATGGAGGCAAAACACTCCGACAGAAATAACAACCTAACAAAAGAGGCGGCAGAAAGACTGTAGGGGCCAAAACACCAGGAAATCTGCTGTGAAACAGCCTCTCTTAGAAATGGATGGAAAAAAGACCTGAAAAACGACACTATCAAAGGACATGGTAGAGCAGACAGGGTAACACTGTGTAAAGTTCCCAGCAACTAATGACTGCTGGGAAAAAGAATTTGCCTCTCCCAAGATGAGCCGTATTGGTTTCCAATGCAGTTACCAACCCTGAAACCATATACATATACAAACAACAAAAAAAGGAATCAGAAGATTGTATTTTATGTATTTGTGTATATGCACATGTATGTATTTATGTATGTATGTATTTCGTAAATAATAAAACAGAAGCTATCAAACTGAGAGGGGAGGAGGGGGTATGCGAGGGTTTGGGAAAAGGGAGACATGGAGGAACAGAGGAATGTAAAGTGATGTAAATCTACCAGTTAAAACTTACTTTTTAAAAGAATACAATAGAAAGAGAAAATTTTATGTTTTTCTAAGTCCTTATCATAACTGGTTATCCAAAATCATACAGTGAACCATACATAGCTCATTTATTGAGCTATGAATAACTTAGTAATTTTCATTTCATTTTGTATACACTAAACAAACTTCAATAGTACTAGCATCCTCCTCAAAAAATCATTTAAATAATTCCACATAAATAAAATTTAACGCCCAGAAAGATTGAAAAATAGTTATTCATATAATACAAGAAGTATTTTCTTCCATGCACTGTGTGGGTAACATTCTCACCAGGTAACCGATTATGACTGCCTGTCCCAAACAGATTTTACATACAATCTCTGTATATAACATGCATATGCCAACAGAGAACACAGGAGTGTCAGGCAGGTCTGCAGTGAACGTCTTTCTGTGCTCTGAGGAACAGCTGTGCAGCCTCACTTCACTTCACTGCCCTACCATGTACGTTTGATCCTTAAAGAAAGGGTTGCTTATTTCGAAATCTTTTCGGCCATCTCAAAAATGGCATCTAATTATAGACCACTACGATAACCCCATTTTTGTATGATTCTTGGAAATTCTGATCTTGAGGTGTTTGTCTTCTCTTTTGCTGTTGTTGGCATACACTCATTGTACAGGTGACAAGCTTCATATAGACACGTTCATACAAGTGTGTCACACACTACTCGCCCTTTCTTCCTCAGTCAACCATTCCTGTTGATTCCTCAAAACAGCCAGTTCCTTTTCTGTGTTCATTTCCAATGTATACATACTATTTTACATAGCTATATATAATCTAGTATCCTAAAATCAGACAAAACATTTTTCTGAGAAACATGAATGAATGAAATGGTGACACTAATTCAGGAATTATTCTATTCTGTTCATGAAATTTTGCTGTAAGAGCCAATTCTACCTACTACACATATGCTCAAAGTTCTGAGTCCAAATTCAAAAATTAAATGTACCTCTACAAAAAAAATCTTGTATATTTTTATATAATTTGAATATGTTTTCAAAGAAAGTCAATACTTAAATTTTCAATACCATATCATTAACATACTACTAATAATGCAATTACTTGTTGGAATTTGGAGGTGTAACACTCATGTAGAATACTCCAGAACCTAAATGTTTACTGTACTGTAACTACTATGTAACCTTAGCTACAATATCCCTGGGCAATCAAGATATTGAAATATTGTTTCTGTTTGTTTGTTTGTTTTTCACGATGGGTTTTTCTGTGTACCTTGGTTGCCCTAAAACTCAATATGCAGACCAGGTTGGCCTTAAACTCATAGAGATCCCCCTGCCTCTGCCTCCTGAAAACTGGAATTAAGGCATGCACCACAGCATGGCTTCAATTTTTATCACCACTAGATATAAAGAAAAACTGGATTTTTTTTAAAATAAAAGAAATTAAACCTATTATGAATTTGGGTACTGCATAACAAAATAAAAAAATTCTAGTCAATGAAAAGAGCTACAAACAAGGCAGATTTATGTATATGTATATGTATATGTATGTATGTATGTATATATATATATATATATATATATATATATATACACACATCCCTAAATTAGGAAGAAATGTGCCATTACCCAAATTCACAGAGATAGCCATCCATGATTGTACAGGTAACAAACTAAAAATAACATTCTAGAGTAATTTGGAAAAAAAATAACATTTAGACATCATACTAAATACAAATGTAAAGAAAATGAATTACATGTGTTAAAGACTGAAGGTTTGCTGTGATCATTACTAGCCAATGGCATTAGCTTGAATTGTTATCTAGGTTTTTCTGTATTTTACCTGATAGCCAACGGATATCTTAATAATCTGAAAACTAGTAAATATGAAAACTAATAAATAAAGGCAAGTGAATTATTGTCAAGATCACCAACACACTTATACAACATAAGAAGCAAATCCATCTTTACTATAAGAACTATTTGAATTGCGTTTGGAAATACAGTTCTACACAAGTCCACAGAAATCCCTGGCTGGCTGTAACATAGGGAGGTCAGAGCTCACACACGCACCCTGCAGGCCCCTTTCAAACTCTCATGTAGTATATGCCTCTCGACAACAGTAATTCTAGAAATGTAAAAACAAAAAAACAGATTCCGTCCTTATGAAGTTCCTAGCCTACTGAGGAAAGCAATGTAACAACAGGGCACCATTTCACTGCGTAGAAAACAGAAAAGGAGCAGCATTTGGAGGATACTATTAACAAATTTTCAGAGACGATATACTGCCAAAAGTCACAAAACTCAAGAGAGTTAAAGTGAAAGCCTGCAAGGAGAAATAAGAGCCAAAATTTGAGCAAACTAATCAAAATCCCACGCCAACAATACATGTCTTCTTTAGCACATTACAGTAATTTAAGGCACAATACTTAGTTAATTCTGAGAGACTATCAATTTTGAGATAAGGAGTTGATTTAATAACAGCTGAACAAATGTATTAAAAAGTAAGTAGCAATTAACTAAAAAACATATCACAATTTCAAAATTGCTTAAATATGAAAAACTGTTTAACAACAGGAAGTATATAATAAATCATAAAGTACCTATTTCATAAAGATAATAGACATGAAATACTAACATCTAAGAAAACATAATATACCAAATAAAGTTCAAATCATATAATAAAATTTCTTTCACAGCATTTTAAATTGTAAGAAGGTATTTCTATTAAAAATACCTCTAAGAATACCAATTAAGGAATTTCACAGATATTAGTAAATGAAAACTCATTAGGGTTTCAGTCCTACTAATCCTAAAAGGGAAGATTAGACACTTCAAATTTCAACCTTTGATAGTTCCTATCTGATCTAGGAATATATTTTATTAATTATGACATTTAGAATTAGCTTACAAATAACAAACCAGAAGATTAAACAAAAACTGAGGTATCTTGTATACACACACACACAAACACACACACACACACCTTAGAAGAATGAATAAGGCCTATCCAAGCAATATTCATGTTCTTTCTAGATAAATGTCAGATAGAAAAATGAGACTATTGTGATAACACATTTTAAGTAGTCATTTGAAGCTCAGTCCAATGTTATCAGATGCTACACTGCATGTCCCCAACCGGCCCCTGTAACTTCTTTCTTCTCCAAGTTTGTCCAGGACGGTACAGACAGTCAAGCCTCCCACTGGAAATCCCCTTTGGCTACTCCAATCCCACAGCTCACAGAACTCTATGAGCTTGTCTTGCCTAGCATCTCTGGAGACGACCTTTCATCTACACTTGCATCTCCCTTATGTAGGATTTTTTCACCTACAGGAAAAACTATGTTCACAAGATATCCTAACTGTTCACAAAGCCAAGTAACTGGATATATACTAAGACCTATCACTTACAGGGGCGTTCCAATTATTTGTATGCAAGCTTCAGTAATTATGAACTAGAAATAGGTAATAAAAAAGAAAGATGCTTGAACAAGAATGAAACTTCCTGCTCTCTGGCATAATTTAATAGAAAAAATTAATCAGATGAACAATGTGAGGTATTGTAGTTATAACCTATAAAGAAACAAAAAACAAGAAAACCATGTTACGCTGTCATCTGCACTGAACTAACATATAATCTAGTCTAGAGGAAAAGTACCTTGATGCTGTGGCTCGCAACAGTGAATTTTATTTGGGTTTTATGACAGGAGTCTCACAGAACTTAATAAAAAAATAAAAGCAATAGCAAAGCATGATTCAGCTGCATCTGAAAATAATATTTTGAGCCAAATGAAACTGCAGGCCTTATTTTAAAGAGAAAACAAGTAAAGTCAGAAATTTCATGTCTCAGCCTTGCTAAGACACTTACCTGTATTTTATTGAACTTCTAAAAAGGAACAAAGAGTTCAGATTCTTTTAGACTTAACATCCAGATAGCACTGTCATTTTAAGTAGAGGAAGTCTTAAGTGCTGCATTAAGGAAGCAAAGTAAGGATTTCTTTTATCAAAGCCGGGTACTGCTCAGTGGTAGAGTGCTGGCTTAGCAAGCAGAAGGGCCTGGATTCTATCCTCATGACTTGGGGGGAAAAATGGGGAGGGGAGCAGGAAGAAGGAAAATAATTCCTCATGAAAAATATCTCTGGAAAATAAAAAACATTTCTTTTTTTAATTTTTATTTTTATTCTTTTTTTAATTAAAATTTCCACCTGCTCCCCGTTTCCCATTTCCCTCCCCTCCTCCCAAATATTGCCCCCTCCCCCCACTTCCCTCCCCCTATCCCCACTCCTCTTCTCCTCCCCCCACACCATTCCCCCTCCCTCTCGATACTGAAGAGCAGTCCAAATTCCCTGCCCTGCGGGAAGACGAAGGTCTTCTATCTACGTCCAGGAAGGTGAGCGTCTAAACAGGCTAAGCTCCCACAAAGCCAGTTCATGTATTAGGATCGAAACCTAGTGCCATTGTTCTTGGCTTCTCATCAGCCTTCATTGTCCGCCATGCTCAGAAAGTCCAGTTTCAACCCATGCTTATTCAGTCCCAGACAGCTGGCCTTGGTGGGCTCCCAATAAATCAGTTCCACTGTCATAGTGGGTGGGTGCACCCCTCGTGGTCCTGATTTCCTTGCTCATGTTCTCCTTCCTTCTGCTCCTCATTTGGACCTTAAGAGCTCAGACCGTTGCTCCAAATTGAGTCTCTGTCTCTACCTCGATCCATCGCCAGATGAAGGTTCTAAGGTGATATGTAAGATATTCATCAGTATAGGATAGGGTCATTTCAGGTTCCCTCTCCTCAATTGCCCAAGGTACCAGCTGGGGACATCTCCCTGGACACCTGAGAACCCGTCTAGAGTCAAGTCTCTTGCCAACCCTAAGATGGCTCCCTTAGTTAGGATATATACTTTGCTGCTCCCGTATCCACCCTTCCTATATCCCAACCATCCCAATCCCCCAAGCTCCTCCCATCCTCCCCTTCTCACATTTCTCATCCCATTTCCCCTTTGCCCCATGCCACCTCACCCGCAAGTTCCCAGTTTTTGCCCTGCAATCTTGTCTACTTCCCCTATCCAGGCGGCTGACTATACGATTTTCTTTGGGTTCACTTTCTTATTTAGCTTCTCTAGGATCACAAATTATATGCTCAATGTCCTTTATTTATGGCTAGAAACCGATTATGAGTGAGTACATCCCATGTTCCTCTTTTTGGGTCTGGGATACCTCACTCAGGATAGTGTTTTCTAGAAGCAGAGAGGGAAATCAGAGAGGCATCACCCTTCACGATAGCCACAAATAGCATAAAATATCTTGGGGTAACTCTAACCAAGGAAGTGAAGGATCTATTTGACAAGAACTTTAAGTCTATGAAGAAAGAAATTGAGGAGGATACCAGAAAATGGAAGGATCTCCCTTGCTCTTGGATTGGGAGGATCAACATAGTAAAAATGGCAATTCTACCAAGGGCAATTTATAGATTCAATGAAATCCCCATTAAAATCCCATCAAAATTCTTCACAGATCTTGAGAGGACAATAATCAACTTTATATGGAGAAACAAAAAACTCAGGATAGCCAAAACAATCTTATATAATAAAGGATCGTCTGGAGGCATTACCATCCCTGACTTCAAACTCTATTACAGAGCTTCAGTATTGAAAACAGCGTGGTATTGGCATAAAAACCGAGAAATTGATCAATGGAACCGAGTAGAAGACCCTGATTTTAACCCACAAACATATGAACACCTAATTTTTGATAAAGGAGCTAAAAGTATTCAATGAAAAAAAGAGAGCATCTTCAACAAATGGTGCTGGCAGAACTTGTTGGCAACCTGTAGAAGAATGAAAATAGATCCATATCTATCGCCATGCACAAAACTCAAGTCCAAATGGATTAAAGACCTCAATATCAGTCTGAACACACTGAACCTGATAGAAGAAAAAGTGGGAAGTACTCTACAACATATGGGTACAGGAGATCATTTCCTACGTTTATCCCCAGCAGCACAGACATTAAGGACAACATTGAATAAATGGGACCTCCTGAAACTGAGTAGCTTCTGTAAAGCAAAGGACACTGTCACTAAGACAAAAAGGCAACCCACTGACTGGGAGAAGATCTTCACCAACCCTGCAACAGACAAAGGTCTGATCTCCAAAATATAAAAAACATTTCTTAAGTCATTCAATTTCCAGTTCTGCAAGAACTATGGAGAATATGAAGTGCAAAGAAAAAAACAAAGAAAGCTTTGGTTAACATACATGGATAAAAGCTAAAACAATTAATACATAAATGACACTCCTAGAATTAAATCTACCAATTGAGAGTTCATCAAGACTTCTTCAACAGTCTTATCCTTGCCACTGGATAAAGAACTACAGACAAGAGGCACTTAGCTTGTCTTAGTAAATTTTACCCCGTTGTAGGTATTATCTTCCAATCTTACAGTATTAGATGATTACAAAATCCCATGAAGTCGTAGCTCTAACACAAACACCAAAGCCAGGTCTGGTAGAGTAGCCCCATCCAGGCCAGCACGACCTATCGAGTGAGACCTAGACTCAGAAACAAACAAAGCGAACAAATGGAGAACAGATTCTAGATGATGCTAAACTGAGGTCTGTAGCCTCATACACAGTAACTGTCTATCACCAATAGAAGGCTCTTTCCCTACCAAGAGTTCCTATATTGTATAAAGATTTTGTTATATGTATCTGAAACCAAAGGTATCTGCAGCAACTTAAAATGTATTTATAAGATATACAAAAAGTTAACTAGCCATATCTATAGTGTATAGATATACATATGTATATGCATAGACAGAATATATGTATAAATACGTTTACTTCTGGAGATCAAACAAGACAGAACCAAATGCATGATCTGTAAGCACTCTACCACAAACAGCAAATTACAAACAGACACACAAACATATAAAGTGTCAGACACAGATTCTATGACTATACTACTCTATTCTAAAGAAATTAATGAAAAAATTAGTACTCTGACTCTGTATTTAACATGGGTTAATACCCTGTCATTATTCTTGTCCAGATAGATTATATTAACATTTAAGTTATAGCTGTCCTTCAGTATATTCGAGTGCAGGAATGTAGCACATGGCATACAAACTGTTGGTGTATTTCTATTCCTGTATGCATAGCTATCTATACATGTTTACTATCTCACAAATAAATATAGACATATGTAGACACTAACATGAAATTATAAACATCAGTAACTATAAATGTGCCTAAAATATGAACAGTACCCAGTAAGCTATAGAGAAAACATTTACATTTATTATAGTGATATTCAATGAGCTGGTGTCTGGTCTCACACATTATTCAGTGCCCTTCATCAACAGTTCTTGTAACATGCAGCCATGATGATTTCATCACGTAATAGTGGGAGCTGCTGGCCAACTACTGTGAGACTCCTTTAAAAGTTTCTCAATACTGTTGAGTTCTGCGCAGAGTGATTTTTCTGGAGTTGAGTGAGTTTGCTTTTTGTCCATGTTGTGCCCTGCCCTACAACCCAACTGAAAAGTTCAGCTTTAAAAAGTTTTGTCAAGAGGGGGGGGGGAAGGAGGGGAGGGGAGGGGATTCCTTTTTAAGCCTGACCTGGGGAACAGAGGGAAAAGGTTCCTTGGGTGAAGGTGCTTTCTTCAATGGTGGAGGAGCCAACTTCATTCTCTAGCATACACCCATGCACATTTATAAATACATCTAGAGACTATGCTGACAATAACAATCAGATATATACCATGGCATTAGGAGGGCGATAGAAAATATTAATCAGGAAACTTATACATGCTACTGCAAGGGAGAAAAATAACTGCACTACAAGAATAGAAAGAAACTGCAAACTCTGAGATATGAAAATTCTTCCTGCTCAACCATGAATAAGGCTGTCTTTCTCTCATCTCATTGACATTCATGAAAAAATATTAAAAAGTAAAGACCAGAACAAAATACCATGTTTATGACATATAGATCAACATCATACATGGTTATGAAAAGTTTTCAGTACATTTAAAAGAACACAAAGAAGGCTGGAGAGATGGTTTAGTGGTTAAAGGTATCTGTCAAGTGTGATGACCTCAGTTTGACCTCTGGGACCAACAAGGAGAAGGAACTGATTCCCAAGTATTACCCTTTGCAAATGAGGACCACGCCTCATTATTACACACGAGAACACATAAACACAATTTAAAGAATGGACTTTTTCCAAAAACTACAAAGAATCAAGCATAATATACTGATTTTACAAAGTATGATCTCAACATACAATTCAGAGATGTTACTAATGTAAAACTCTTATTAAAAAATATTTGAGTTCTCTTATTCCCTGAAAATAAGAAATACATAACTCAAAATATCAATTATTATGAAAATGTGTTTGACATTTTCTTTGTTTTGTAAGAGCTCATGTGTCCTTTCAAATGTCCTTAAAGAAAATTATAGCTTCTAGACGCATCCGAGAGCAGACTGAGAATTTGTCAGCATCCACACAGAAGGATGAGTGCTGTCTTAAGGAAGCCTCCGGACACGACAGGAGCGGCCCTTCCACTGCATCATACATGAGACACACAGAGATGACGGGCTCATCGCTGTACAGAACCTAGCAAGTGATCCATTCTTAAATTCGACTTTTATAACCAGTAACTACCTAAGTTCAACTGACTTTTCACCCAATCCAAAAATTCATTCAGAATTCCATAAAACATATTCAAAGATTTCAAAGTAAATATTTCTATGATTTTATATATCTTTTAATACTCACAAAATACAGCAACAATTTCACTATGGTGAAAAATTGAAACTATAAATGCCTATAATCAACTTTGAGGAATCTATGAAAATCCACCCAGAGTCAGAAAATCATGCTATTACAAAGTAACTTAATAGTAATATTATCTGATTCCTTTAGAATTTATACTTCACTATATATGAAAATTTGAGTTACGTCTTCACACATGCAGATAAGTGCACAGACACTTGAATTTCCTGATGAGGACATGCATCCAAGCAATGTGAAAGATGTACTGACAAGCAACCAAGTAACTAATACTTATGGATAAAAAATATCATGGTCACTTAATACACATGCACATAGAAAGTTTAATTGTGTATTGATTAGCTTAGCTTTTAGCAAAACACAAGAGTATATTGCATTTCTACAGAGTGAGAATTTAAAAAAAAAAAACATTACACAGACAATTACTATTGAGTGAATTTATTTCCCCAACAGTGCTAAAGATGCAAAAATTTCCTTCTGTGGAGTAGTTCAGTAAATGATTAACATCAGCTATGCTCATTATCTCCTTAACAAAACTTCACTAAAAACAAGTAAATCAAAACTGCCTCCACTATTCCTGAATAAATAAATTAGAGACCTATTCAGTGGCAGCAATGATATTTTAAAAAAGCTTGTGCAAGCTCATTGTACAATTTTATTATAAAATCCCACTTGATAAAAGAAAAAATACACTTACTCAATTTCAGTGCGGTTTTTACTCGCACCAATGGCTTCACAAAAAAAATTTGAAAAAACTTTGTAATAGTAACATACCTAAGAGTGCCAGCTCTGCATTTCAACAGATTCTAGTCTGCTGATTAGGAGTGGATACACCACAAGACATTTCCGAGAGCTGAGCCTATTTCTCTACCCTAGGGAAACGGACGAATGATGGCGCCTTCTAGGAGCTGCCACTGTTAGCATCAGAGAGAACAAATGAGAACACTTACATCCTAAGAACCTAATTCTTGACTTTCTGAAAATATGAATTGAGATAGGCTGCAGAAAACTGCTCATACTTTTGTTCTGACAAAACCCCACAATTCTGCATAAAATAAACCATAAAAGCACCTGACCCAGGGGATCCTATGTTAAACCAAATTCCCATCCAGTAACAGCTGTGTCTGTACTTTATATGTTTAAGGAAAACTTGGTAGGGAAATACTACTAATTAAGCATAAATGCGAAGTGGAAAATCAATAAGGTGATGAAATTGCATGAATTTAAAGTGAAAATCAATGCATTGGAGAAAGCCCTGTAAGACTGTATGCTAAAATCTAGGAAGAAAGCCCCAGTGAGTCAACCTATACTTTATGCCTACGATCACTAAAATTCCATTTTCTTTTATGAATGACAAAAGTTATTACAGTAAAAGATCTAGTGTAAGAAATGTTTAGTAATTATTCTAATTCTACCATTAGAAGTGCCCTGCAAAATAATTCTATGTAAAAGATTTCTCCCATTTCAAGAACTGTTCACAAAATAATTCAATTCAAAACATAGTAAGTAAGCTTTTTATTGCTATACTCTAAAAGATTTTTCTTGAAATTAAAAAGCATGTAAATTAGGGTGACTGAACATGCTTTCATCTACACAGTAATATGATCGCTATTCATCACCTGGAGTCATAAAACACTAGGTCTCGTCCTTAGCATATTCTAATGACGCCTATCATGCAAATGAGAGTGACCTTTTCCTTGCATTCTGCAAGTTCACATTTATTCCAGGAGTACATAGAGTTTGCCAATACAAACTAGCCACAGACTTCGTAATTACTGTAATCAATTAGTAGTTAGTGTCGTTCTGCTCATTTTCAGCTAATGTCAACTAAGCCATTTTGAGAGAGTCACTCCTGACAACAGCTTTTCTGTTATTATTTTTTAAATGTGGGAGAAAAACGGGGAAAGAAAAAAATAGATACCCTCAGACTTCGCAATATGGCTGAAAGGCTGTCCACGCAATTACGTTAAGATTCAAGACAACACTCTAAAGTTGATAACATACAAAGACTTCCTTGCAAAGTTTCTTATCCTTAAAATGACATTGAAGTTTTCTGCCTATACAATTAATACATTAATATTTAAATATTTAAATGAAGGACGCTCCCCTGTGCTGCAGTTCAGACTTGGTAGAACTTGGGCCCTCTTCTCAACGGTTGAGTAAACAGGCCATACCCTCTGTTCAGAAATAGTCTATTCTGCAGACAGTTATGGATAGGAAACATTACAGCAGCCGGTAATTAAAGTAAAAACTAATACTTTCTCAGAGATGGGGAGTTTGCAAAGGAAAACCATTTATCATGGCTTACCATTCTCATAACTGAAAGGAATTATCTTTCTTTAGCACAGTTTAAAATGTCCATTCTAAACTAGAATATTTACTATGAAATGAGACACACATACTGATCTGATGCTATTAACTAATATCAGTAGAACAATAATGTAACAGATGTTAGAAAATATTCTACACATGTCTTAGATTTAAACTGAGGGCATCTAAACAAATACCACATAAAGCTACTCGATCACCAGCACACACACACACACACACACACAAGATTAGTTTTGCAAAACACTGTGGTGTTTTATTTTAATTCATATGATTGCTTTAAATATTTATGAAAAGAACTATAAGAAAATGCCTTCTCAGTTGTTGGTTGCTAAAGAAAAATATTAATTTTTGTATTAAGGGTTGTACCTACCTATATTCAATCACTGTACCTACCAACATGTCAATGAAAATGAGAGGAAGACTTTGTTTCTATGAGATTATTGCTCTCATAAAAATAAAACTGACTTTTATATACTAAAAATTATCATTTAATGAAAAATAATAGAGATAATTTCCATGATATTACCAGACATCAAAGAAACTGTAAAAAGAAATGTCAATCCTGTTTGTACATGTCAACCAAGGTCATCTAACTTCATATTACTGAAAAATTAATATAGTCTAGGGTCTTTATATACTGGTACAGATGTCTCCGTGTGTGTGTGTGTGTATGCACATATGTATATAAATACACACACAGGCAAACACACCTATGAAAGAATTGCTAATTTGAAATAAAGTTCATTTGGATGGTAATTCATAATGATAAATAAATATACAAACACATACATGTGTATTTAGCTATGTAAGTTTACCCACTTCAGAAAAAAAAAGACAAGAATTTAAATCAAAATTTTAACTGTAAACAAAATGACAGGTACAAAAGCACATTTATATGCTAAGTAAAGACAGTTTCTCTATGGGCTGCTAAGTGAATACATTATCCTTAAAGCTATGAACTAAAAGCCAGGACTTTTCCTGGAATTGAAAACTTTCCATATGGAGAGTACTTTTTAAACTTAAAATTCTGCAGCGGTAGGAATAGTGGAGCAGGCCTATAATTTCAGCACTCTAGAGGTGAGTCAGAAGGATCGCAGATGTGAGGGCAAACAGAACTACAGGAAAATACCCTATCCATAAAAAAAGATAATAGAGAAAGGAAAGAAGAAAAGAATGACTTTAAAGACAGGACCATGCTAGAAAGACCTAAGCTATTACAAATATAAACTGACAATCTTGGGAGGCTAATTGGAATACAATAAACTACTTTTTCAAAGGTCCAAATAATTTTACAACTGTAGGGGGAAATAATTCAGAAATATTTATTCCCATGGTGGTATTTACAGTAAAAGCAGCAATCTAGTATGAATGGGCAGAGAGTGGTATCAAAGATTTGCTGGTTCTTTCTGCACACGACTGAAACCAGCCACCTCCTGGAGCATCCGACACATACAACCTGTCAACCCCGACACAGAGCCAAGCAGGGCAGAGATAGCTCTTTCCATTCTTGTCAGACGAATCACCCAGTGTGGGGCTTTGACAGCTACCGGGAAGAGACAAGAACAGACAGGATGAGGAGAAGGAAACAACCCCCAGCAGATCTGCAGGGCCCAAGGCTCCTCAGAAAGGAAGATGCCAGGCACAGAACAGAGAGCATTGCGCAGCCGTCTCAAAGAAAAGGCTAACATGAAATGCTTCAGGAGAGAAGAAGCTGCTCAACTACAGGGTGATGTCTTCATGGTAAACAGTTAAGACAGCTTGTGACCCGAGTCCTGTTGGGACACTAATTGTCCATGAAAGCCGACCTGCAGCAAAGCAGCACTGCTCAGTTCCAATAGAGAGGGCTCCCGGGGACTAACACGATTGCAGATGACAAGAGACATTCACATATCACAGACCTGAGACACAGCATCCCCAGGAGTCCTCTGAAAGACCCTTTCAGACCTCCACCTCAACAACAGCAGACGAGAAACAATGTGCTAGATTTCCTACATACCATAGGAGCTTTTCAAATCCTGATGATGGAAAATAGATAAAAGGAAAGGAAAATGAAAAAAACACTTGTAAAGTTTCACTTGGTTGCATTAGAAGTAAAAATAACTTACAATAAAAATGAATAACAGTAAATTTGTGTTGAAATATGCTCAATGAATGATTTAATGTGGCTAAAAGTGTTTCAATTTGTTAGGAGTACTTAATATAAAAAAAGTTTAAGCATGTATTACATATTATAATTTATAATTATTACAGCATTTCAATATTTTCTATAAGCTAATGAAGTGGGTTGAAACACCTTTCTAAAGCAGTAATTCAAAACCACATTAGGTGACATTAAATTACATTGCTTAAACCATAGAGACCGAAACAATTCTCTGAGACTAGTTAACAGCTGATCATGAGTTAGGAGGCAAATATTTTTTTTACTTGAAGCTGAGTAATGTATTGAATAAAATCATGACCTAACAGAGTGGGGTGGCATTAGTCAGCAATCCAAGCACTTGGTAGCAGAGTGAGGAACATGAGCTCAAGGCCATCCCCTTGGCCACATACAGTATGCTAGGCCAGCCTAGGATACGAGTCACTGTACAGAAAAACAAGACACAAATAAATCACCTATTGTTTATTTGGAAGTCAAATTTGGAACTATTTTAATGTTTAGAATCACCCAAATAGGAACAGAATAGAAAGCTAAGAATTTTTCAGACACTAAGATACTGCCATGCACAATTGGAGAAGACTGATTAAGTCTCCTCTCACTTCTGCATACTTTGCTATCTTACAGGAGCACAGCACACTTAAAGGCCTTCGGGGAAAGACTTCCAAATGCACATAAAGGATAAAGGACGTGAACCAATCGGCGCTGGTTAGAACACTCGTCTTCCAAAAACTACAGAAGGCTGAAATTAAGGTCTCCTGACTAGATTACTCTCACTAAATACTGATTGAATATGTGCTTGCATTCATTAATGACTTTAACCTTACAGGGCTTAGAAATACATTCTGGGAAAGTATGAAGATGGACCACTTTGTTTGATTTCAATGGAATGTGATAAAATACCTAAAAGTGGTCAAAATGGTGAACCCATGAGTGATCTGACTACAGAATCAGACAGCACAGTTCTACGGGTGAATAACTCTCCCAAGTTAGACCAAAGAGGAAACAGGCCTCAATAAAAGGCAAGCATTAGGACATGAAGCAGTCAATATCACTGAACAAATTTATTTATTATGCAATTCTACCAAAAGTTCTCAAAAATCTTAAATTTCTATTATATCTGCTTGAATTGATAGGTCAATGTCACAAAGTATAGTGATTTTATACACTTAAATATTATATATTTGGGATTTACAGTTTGTGTGAAAAGCAGCAGGACCGTTTTGTCTTCTATGCATAAATAATGGAAGCCATACTCATTCATGGGCTTTCCAAAATTCATCAAAAATATTCTGCCTGCTTTCAAAAGTGGGAAGGGAGAAAGATGGAGTACCTTAGAATTAAAATTGAAAGTTAATTCTACATAGATGAAAATATTTTTATAATGTACTTATAGTTTAAAAAATGAATAAACAAACTAGTGAGGGAAGTAAAGCTAGAATACTGTGAAACAACGCTCACAAATGGTCCAGGATGTGTGCACATTTGTCTTTATGAACGTACTTGATAACCAATTAAACAAAATATTCACTCAGAGTCTGATCAAGTAACAACATTCCTTCTATAACCATAAAGAATCCTTTGGATATTAAGAAAGATGCAATTTTTTAAATGATAGCAATTTTAGCAAAAGGCACCAATGATCTCTCAGACCAAGAGCTTTGATTAAACCCACTACATGTAATCAGTGCTGAACAAGAAGGCCAAAAAATGGTTGTTGGTGTCAGAAAACGTAGGAGCAACAGCAGCCTTCCTACAAATGAACAAAGGGACAAGCTTTGGGGACAGTCCTGCTACTTCAGAGAGACTGACTGCTTCATATCTCCAGTCCAGGGGAAGATAAGACTGGAGGTGAGGATGGGAGAAAAGATCTGTCATGGAGCTAATTTTTCAAGTAGAATATCGATTTCTTGTATTTTAATCTTAACTGATAGTGTAAAAATAATTAATGATTAAAAATTTTCAAGCTAATATTGAAACTCTGAGGAGTCCTCTGAGAATACTGCAAACTGTGAGTAGCAGCACAGCCCTCAAAGATGGGCACCCAAGGAAGTCTCTCTGCATCATTCTCCACCAGCAGGTTCTGACCGGCTGCCATGCGCATGCGTCCATCTACCCCAAACCCCAGGAAGAACGAACCTACTGGGCTAGAGAGTATTTTTGAGATGAACGCTGAATGACCACATTCAACAACTGTGTTTACAGTAGCAGCAGAAGATAATACATTTAATTACCTGTCCCCTACTAAACAATTGTTCAGAATTTCAATGATACTGATTTATTATACTATATGTAGATATATAGTTAACAAATAAAATTGCATTTTCCCTCGGGACCAATAGGAAAGAAAGACAAGACAGGCTAACGGGAGAATTGAATATGATCAAAATAGGCCGGACTATTTGTATGAAAATGTCATAATTAAACCCACCATTTTATACAATGAATATATGCTAACAACAATTCTAATTATCTACCTCAGTATTGTCAATGAAAATTGAACCTTACAGCTATTTCTTAAAAAAAGAATTTTCTATTATTTATATTTATATTGGATACACTACAAAAGCTCTAGACCTCCATCCTCAAGCTGAAAAGGATGACAACATATATTGTTTTGTGATTGTGGCTTCTGCACACCACTGTAATATTTTATTAATGAATTTCTGTAACCCTAGCTTTCTATCCCATACACTCTGACATATCCCATGCTCTTTTCAAAGCTACTAAATGATTCCATAACAAATAAATAAGTAGGCTAATGAACATACAAAAAAAAATTCCTCCATAGCATCTAGCACAAAAAAAATTCATGCTTTTGTACACTGTAAAGATTTGTTACTCGTATTGGTTAAATAAAATGCTAATTGACCATTAGCCAGGCAGGAAGTATAGGTAGGGCAACCAGACTAAAAGAATTCTGGGAGGAGAAAAGGCAGAGATGCAGTCACCAGCCAGACACAGAGGAAGCAAGATGAGAATACTGAACTAAGGAATGGTACCAAGTCATGTGGCTAAACATGGGTAAGAGTTGTGGATTAATATGAGTTGTAGGAACTGGTTAATAATAAGCCTGAGGTAACAGGCCAAACAGTCGGTGATTGATGTAAGCCTCTGTGTCTTTCTTTGGGACTGAACAGCTGGGATTCTGAGCAGACAGAAACTTCTGACTACAATTCTCCTTACCTAAACCATTATTTGTCTAGAAAATAAGTCCATAAAAAAAGAACAGAAATCAAGAAAAATAACAGAATTAAGCAGAATTGATTAAAAACAAATGCCTGAGAAATCATCAACTTGTCAAGATAATTCTACTAGTTTGCCAAGATCTGGTACTTCCTCCAAGTAGATATTCAACAACACGCCGAACTGTAAGTAATGAGAAGCTCCCATTCCATGCACTGTCTCTCCATAGCAACGCTTTTTCTTTGAGCAGCAATAGATCACCTCTAGGATAAACACTGGGCAGTGACCATGGTGAGAAGACTTTGCAAGGCACTATTATGAACATTCCATCGTACTTTCAGATCAAAGTCTTCTCTACACATTAATCAAAACACATGGGGTGTGCTTTCTTCTATGGAAAATAAAGGACAAAACACTCACAGCAAATAGGCTTTGCATTGGTGCTAGTTTAAAGGCAGGGTCTCATTTATACTAGGCTGGCCTTGAATTCTTCTACTAACCAATTATCCATGTGGATAGGCACTTATAACTCCTGGGTGCTCCTGTTATAGCCATAAACTACTAAACTAGGTTTATGTGGTCCTGGGGACGAAATCAAGGGCTTCTTGAATGCTATGTAAGGACTCTACCAAGTAACCAAATATTCAGCTTATCTCACAGCAACTGATGGACTGTCAATCACTTGGCATGGAGAGGCTACGCATCCAGTAATATATTCTCTCCCTCTCCCTCTCCCTCTCCCTCCCCCTCTCCCTCTCCTTGACACACATATATGATGTATTTTCATCATATCTGCCCCTTGCAATATTACTCTGAGACATTACCCTACAGTGTTCCCTTCTTACTCTTAGGGATACCATCTCTTTTCCCCTTTCTAGCTCCACAGATGTCCTTTTTCAGTCATTACCAGTCAATACTACTGTCTAGTATCTAGCTCTCAGAACTTCCAGACATTGTCCTGGTACACTGTTTGCCTCCCATTTTTGTCGTTTGCACTCTTCTAATCTCAATCCAAGCCTGTGAAGACTTGCCCATCTCAGATTTCCCACACATCTTAATCTAACCCTCAACTTCCTAAATAATCCCTTCGCTCACCCACGTTGAACTTTGAGATTTTTAAGTTTTCAATCTTCTTTTTATCCCAATGGCATTTAACTGCCAAGTCCTGCAGCTTCTCTAATGTGTTTGAATCCATAATCTATTTCTGTGGCAGCTGATGCCTTCCATCTCTCACCTACTCCTCTTCTGCCTGATAACAGACTACCCACCACGGACACTCAAGTGTTCTATAAATGGTCCTGTCTGAATAACTCAACTCCTCTGACAGTGATACTCTCATGATGCCATCCTCATCTGTTTTCTGTTGATGGCCCTCATCACCTGCCATTGTCCTTAGTTTCTTCCCTGACTCACTTTGTGCCATATTTCCTACTTACATCTCTCTTCTCAACTCCCTAGTAATACAGGCAGGCAAACCCTCATTATACAGAGTAAGATACTGAATATGTCAAAACCAGGGTAGGACTTATATTCTAAGTTTAGAAATTTAGTTAGTCTCTACATTTATTTATAACTAATGTTAAAAACATCTTTTGCACTCTCATACGAATAGAATGCACTAGATAACAACTTGCCATAGAATTATAACAGTGCAGATAAAGTAAAATTTCCAAAAATAAAGAATAGACAGACAAACAAAGCAAAACGCAACAAAACAAAACAAAAGTACCTAGTTAACCACACTGGCCTTAAAGGTAAGCACTGGGTGCAAATGAGAACCTGCCTAAATGAATAAAGTGGAAGAGTAACTGAAGAAGGCTGTTGACATAAGGTTGTGCTTCCCAAAATGCATGTAGGGTCCACAGACATGGAAATATTCAAGCAAACAAAAGAGCAAATGAAGTATATTTCCTGTTTTAATGATGTAAATAATCTCTCTAAATTCTAGGTAATTTAATTTATATGATGAAGTAAAAAAAACTCTAAGTTTTACTGCCAGTGTCACTTTTTAAAATAACCCATAAAGTTTTAATAAATTACTATCAGTTTTAGCAAACATTAGAAATTGGAGAAATAATGCAATCTAGCAAGCATGTTCATAGCCAGTGAGGTCAACAAAGAAGAAGCAACACAAGAAAACAATTAATGAGCAATGGAAATATGAAATAAGATTCTCTTGTTGAAAAAGTTTTAAACCTGTTTCACTAAACAAAGAAATAAGCATAGTTAACAGACACAAAAAAAATATGAAGAAATTATCTTGAAAAGTCAGTTGCAAGCATAAAATAAATTGAAAAAAGTAAGGACTGGATATGGCTCCGTGGTTCAGAGCATCACCAACACATGAACAGGACCCAGGTTTCCTTCCCAGCACCCACGGGGCAGACCATAAACGGATGAGACTCTAGCAACTGGGGAGGTGATGTCTCCCAGCCTGCTCAGAAAACAGACAAGCAAAACACTCCCATGCAAAAACGAATAAATAAGCAAAAGTATTATCATATAGGTCCAGGATGTAGCCCAGTATTACAACGTTTGCCTAACATAAAACTCAACATAAAAAAGGAAAATAATAAGAAATTTCATCTATCATATGAGGATAGAATGCAATGGAAGACACTGAAAGCTGTAAGTTACTTCTGCGTTCTCTGATGCTCTTAAAAAGACAAACATTCTAAAAAGCAGTTTTAACTGTACATAGAAAGACTTTAAACATCACCATACAAAAATTTTTCTCATAAAATTCTCACCAAAAGCAGAGTTTGAATTGTAATAATTGGACAAACACCAAAAGAAATAAATCAAAACATTGAAGTTGATTAAGGTTTATTTTTAACACTCACTAAAATTTATTAACCACTCCAGACATCCAAAATAATAAAGATAAAAGAGTTACAACTATTTAAGAACAAATTACAGCCCTATCCTAACATCCCATAAGTAGGAGTAATACAGTGCACATGAAATAGTTTTGTTTTATTTTTTAAATGGAGGGAATTTCTGTAGGAACAAACATTCAAGTACCTGACATATATATTTAACATTTTAAGTATCTTAAATAAGTTGAGAGCTACCTTTCAACCACAAGTACTTTTAAAATACAATACTATTAAGTTTGGGCATTTTTAGTAATGTCTATGAAACCACCAAGAATAGTGAAGGTCATGCAAAAAGATCCTGAAAATTTCTTCTATCTAAAAAAATTTAATATAAATAAAATTATCAAAAAAATCATAGGAGAAACAAGAATAAATAAATATTCCACTATAAGTCACTTGTGCTGTTCCTCTACAATTTGACTATTTAATAAACAGATTAAATGCATGAAGGGGTCTAGATTCATGAGTCACAGCTGAGATAACTATATAAAAACACCTTTAGTAGTACTTTAAAATATACATTCTCTGCTGTCTGGTTATTACTTAAAAGCTGGTAGATAGAATAAAACATGAAAATGTGTGTCTTCCATTAGGAAATGTAAGATACACACACACAAACACACACACACACACAATACCTGTATCTGCGATATCTGGATCTATACGATCCATAAGTACATCATCTATGTCTATATCATATCTACATCTATATATAAATAATAGATATAAGATCAAAGTGTTCAATATACAGCCATGTTTACCATGGGACGAACACAGTGGTAGAAACCGAAAGAAAGAAATAACATTGTAATCTTCATAGTCCATAAATGAAATATTTTTGACTTTGTAAAATGCTCAAGCCAATGAGACATAAATGTCTTTGCTCCACATCGGTTTGCCAAGACCTGAAGAATACTTTTCCATGTTTTAAGCAGATACCGTTTTTGATAAAGGGCCTAGCAAATTTCATAGGTCTTGCTTGCACAGTCTCAAACTGATGAGTAGGCCTGGCCGAACACAAATGTATAAAAATTTGTTCCAACCTCCCCAGGGCCTGATAGCCAGTGTGCCACAATGCAGGTCCGTAAACCTTTAAGTCTAGAATACTTTTACATTTAGAGAAAACGTAAGGTTTTGCACTTTGGATATTATAATAATCTTATATTATCATGGCATAATTGTACTATTAGAGATATAATGTATAACTGTACATTACTGCTAAGAAAACTATTCTGCCCTTATCAGGTATGCACCTGATAACAGAGGTCCCATTTATTCTCTCAAGGTCTGTGAAGAATTTTGTGGGGATTTTGATGGGGATTGCGTTGAATTTATAGATTGCCTTTGGTAGAATTGCCATTTTTACTATGTTGATCCTACCCATCCAAGAGCATGGGAGATCCTTCCATTTTCTGGTGTCCTCTTCAATTTCTTTCTTCAAAGCCTTAAAGATCTATTCTTGTCAAACAGATCTTTCACTTCCTTGGTTAGAGTTACCCCCAAAATACTTTATGCTATTTGTGGTTACCGTGAAAGGTGAAGTTTCTCTGATTTCCCTCTCTGCTTCTCTATCCTTTGTGAAAAAGAAGCTATTAACTTAGAGGGACACGGGAAGGATTTAAGGGAGTAAAGTGGGGAGGGGCTGGAGGGAAAAAGAAGAGAAAAGCAAAGTGATGTAATACTACTTCAAATTGAAACTTAAAAAATTAAACTGATTGTAAAAAAAAAATAAGATTTTCAATGCAAGCAAGATCTAAGAATCGTCCTTGTAAAGAGGAAGCTTAATTGACGTAAGAATGCCTGGAATGTGGCATTGTGGGTGGAACCCTAAAACTGATACTAGTAATAAAACATGTTTTTAAAAGTAAACTCTCTGAGGAAATTTGACACTAGACTGAAGCAGAGACTTAATGGTGGATCTAAAATTAACATACAGTCTCTTTCCGTTCCCAGCGCAGCCATGGCTCGTGGTCCCAAGAAACATCTGAAGTGTGTAGCAGCTCCAAAGCACTGGATGCTGGATAAACTAACCAGCGTGTTTGCGCCTTGTCCGTCCACTGGCCCTCACAAGCTGAGGGAATGTCTGCCTCTGATCATTTTCCTGAGGAACAGGCTTAAGTATGCCCTGACTGGCGATGAAGTGAAAAAGATCTGCATGCAGCACTTCATTAAGATTGATGGCAAAGTCAGGACCAATATAACCTACCCTGCTGGGTTTATGGATGTCATCAGCATTGACAAGACTGGAGAGAACTTCCGTCTTATCTATGACACCAAGGGTCGCTTTGCCGTTCATCGTATTACACCTGAGGAGGCCAAGTACAAGTTGTACAAAGTGAGAAAGATCTTTGTGGGCACAAAAGGAATCCCACATCTGGTGACCCATGATGCTTGCACTATTCACTACCCTGATCCCTTCATCAAGGTGAATGACACCATTCAGATTGATTTGGATACGGGCAAAATAACCGACTTCATCAAGTTTGACACTGGTAACCTGTGTATGGTGACTGGGGGTGCTAACTTGTGAAGAATTGGTGTGATCACCAACAGAGAGAGACATCCCGGCTCTTTTGATGTGGTCCACGTGAAAGATGCCAATGGCAACAGCTTTGCCACCCGACTTTCCAACATTTCTGTTATTGACAAGGGCAACAAACCATGGATTTCTCTTCCCCGGGGAAAAGGAATCCGCCTCACAATTGCTGAAGAGAGAGACAAGAGACTAGCGACCAAACAGAGCAGCGGGTGAAACGGTCTCTAAGAGACATGCTGGAGACGTATTTGTACTCTTGCTAACAAGCCTTTCTAGGCAACGTGCTAGATTAAGCAGCATGATGAAAACTAAAAAAAAATAATAATAAAATTAACATACAAAAAAATCAGCAACCCTCTTATATACAAAGGACATACAGACTGAGAAGATATCTAATGAAAAAGATAATAGAAGATGAAAAGATCTCCCATGTTCATGAATTGGTAGGATAAATTTAGTAAAGATGGACATCCTACCAAAAGCAATCTACAGATTCAAAGCAATCCCCATGGGACTAGCACAAAAACAGACAAATCAATCAAAAGGAACTGAATTGAAGAACCAGGCATAAATACAAGGACCTATCAAAACTTGGTTTTTGATAAAGAAGCAGAAATACACTGGCAAAAAGACAGCATCTTCAACAAATGGTGTTGAACTGGATTGTTAGAAGGATGCAAATAGGTCCATACTGGTCACACTGCACAAAACCCAAATCTAAATGCATCAACAACCAGATACAGTGACCAGAAAGAAGAAGTGGAGCATAGTCTTGAACTCACTTGCATGGAAGATGATCAGAGAAACACAGATAAGACATCTCTTTTAGGACTTTCCTTTAGGAACATCTTTCTCAGTGTCTGGATTCCACTTTGGCCAGCCCCTCTCTGGAACTGGAAGCCACTGGGATGGCTGAGGCCTAGTCAGGCTTAGGGATATAAGTACACCTGGGATTGGAATTGAGGGCAGGGTTGGGTATGCATATGCATGAGCACATCACAGGGAGGGCGGGGAGTCCCCTTGCATAGTAACAGGCATCTCATTCTGTATATTTTCATCTGTGGCAGGTATTTATTTTCTTTACTGAAGAAAGGATTTATCAAGTCTTACTGTTATTACCTTGTCTTTAAAAATTCCTTAAATACTCTTGTACCTAAAATCGATTCTTTCAAGTTTCTCTTTTCCTACTAGTTTCAAATCTTGTTTTGCCTTTGAGAGAGGATCTATCTAGTTAATCCTGGCTGTCCTAGAACTGAATATTTAGATCAGGCAGGCCTCAAATTCACAGAGATCTGCTTGCTTTGCCTTCTTAGTTCTGGGGTTAAAGATGTGTGCCACTGTGCATGGTGTAAGTTTCAGTTCTTACATTAAAGCACTTGATCCATTGAGCTGGTTTTCTTTATAGAGCGAAAGGTCCAGATGGTGTTTTGTATGTAGGTATCAAGTATCCCATGCACCTTAGTTGAAGAGGCTGGCTTTTTTCCAGTACATGTTTTTGTCAGCTGGAATCAGGTGTCCGTATCAACATTAGTTCATTTCTGAGTCTTCTCTTCGCTTGGTTTACATATTTGTTGTGCTGCTGTCTTGCTGGTTGTTACTATGGCTCTGTAGTATAATCTGAAATTAGATACTGTGATGCCTTCTCACAAATTGCTCATTCCACACTGCGGTTTCCTTTGTTTGGGGTCTTCTGTGCTTCCATTTAAGTTTTAGGATGCTTTATTCTTTTTCTGTTTCTGTGAAGAAGGCCATTAATTAAAATGTTGATGCTTGCATTAAATCTATAGAGTTTTTTTTTAGTAATAGAGTCATTTTTACAATATTGTATTTTTGTAATATTAAGTCTACTGATCCATGGTTTGCTATATCTTTTCATTTACTGGTGTCTTTTTCTTTATTGTTTTAGGGGTGGGAAGCTTTCATTGGAGAAGTCTTTCATTTTTGTTTGTAGGTTAAATGCAATAATTTTTTTCTTTCTGTGTAAGCTGGATTTTGTTCTCAATTTCTCTCTTAATAGTTTTATTATTTGCATATTTTGAAACTGTTAATTTGGCATCTTTCTACTTTACTGAAAGTATTTATTTAACCTAAGAGTTTTCTGGTGACATATTTTTAAAGGGTCTTTTGAGTATCATCGTATCATGACTAAATAGGGATACTATGCCTTTTTCTTTCATAATTGTATTTGTTTTTCTTAATTGCTCTAACATTTCAATGGTTATATTGAATAAGCATGGTGAATGTAGTCATTTTTGAATTATTCCTCATCTAGGAAGAAATACTTTTAAGTATTTTTGTTGAACATATTGCAGTCCTTAAGCTGTATATCTATATTTCTATCTATCTATCTATCTATCTATCTATCATCTATCTATCTATCATCTATCTATCATCTATCTACCTACCTATCTATCATCTATCTATCTACATTATTTTCATATATGTTCTTTTCTTTTGCTAGTTTCTTAAGGAAATTTTTTCCATGACAAGATGTTGAACTTAACGAAGTTCAGTTTTTGCACCTGCTGAAGTGACCTTTGATTTCTGTCACTGAGTCTATTTATGCACCCCATTAGATTTATTGATTTTCATATGTTGAACTGTTCTCACATCTGTAGAATGAAATCAACTTGATCATGTCATAGGATCTTTTTAATGTGCTTTGTCATTTGTCAATTTGTTGCATACATCTTGATCCTCTTTTCTAATCACCAGCTCCTGGTCTTTCTTTACTCTATTAGATTCTGAATTGGTCTTTGTTATTCCTTCTTGTTGACTATTTTTTGGCATGTTTCTGCCAAGACATCTTGATGATGCATGTTATTTGGAAATTTGTATTCATTCTCTCTGTGTTAGTGCTTTGTCATCCAGGCCTGCCTTGAACTCTATATCCTAAAGGTTTTTGTAAATTGTATTTGTTTTTATTCTAGAATTTAAAAAAAAAAATCCTCCTTGATTTATTCTGCAATCTACTCACCATCCAAGAATGTATTGTTTATATATGTTCTTTCTGTAGTGTTTATCTATTATGATGTGATAAGATATAGGATTCTCAATCCCTGCCTCCTTTTCCTCTCACCTCCCCTATCCTTTCTCAAACATCCCCCCTGCTTGCCTTCTTCCCTATGTCTCTCCTTCCCTCAAAGCAAACAGAAGGAAGAGAGCCTATGAGAAAGCACAGGAATCAGAGACCTACTCATTCATACACTCAGGAATTCCCTAAACTGGAAACCATGGTACATACGCAGAGGACCTAGTGCAGACTTCTGCAGGCCCTTTGTATGCTGTCTCGGTCTCTGCGTTCATATGGGCTTTAGTACTGTTGATTTTGTGGGCTTTGTTTTCTTTGTGTCCTCTATATCTTATGGCTCTTACACCCTTTCTTTCTCCTCTTCTTCAGGATTGCCTGGGCCCTAAGGGGAGGGATTTGATGATGCATTTAGGGTTCTGTGTTTGAAGGTCTCTTATTCTCTGCATGGCTGGATGTGGGTCTCGGTGTTTGTTCCCATCTGCCTCAGGGGGAAGCTTCTCTGATGATGGCTGATCTATGAGTATAAGAAAATGCCCTTAGGACTCATTAAGGTGATGTGTTTTTGTTTTAGGAACAGTAGTATTGGCTTTACTCCAGTTCCTTGGGCTATCTAGTCTCTTGGTTTTTGGTCATCCAAGCAGTATCATTGAGTGGACCTTAACTCAAATAAGATATTTTTTGGTTTCTCTCATGAGCTTTGTGCTTCCTTAGTACTAGCATATCTTGCAGGTAGGACAGCATTGCAGACCTAAGGTTTTGTGGTCGGGTCGTTATGCATCTCCTTTGATAGCCTACAGAGTGACTGTCTTTTTACAGAGAGACTGCAGAGCAGCAGTTCTCAACCGGTGGGTCTCGACTCCTTTGGGTACAGCACATCAGATATCCTATATACCAGATATTTACATTACAATTCACAGCAGTAGGAAAATTACACTTATTAAATAGCAATGAAAGCCGGGCGGTGGTGGCGCACGCCTTTAATCCCAGCACTTGGGAGGCAGAGGTAGGCGGATCTCTGTGAGTTCGAGACCAGCCTGGTCTACAAGAGCTAGTTCCAGGACAGGCTCCAAAGCCACAGAGAAACCCTGTCTCGAAAAACCAAAATAAATAAATAAAAAATAAAAAAAATAAATAGCAATGAAATAATTTTATGGTTCCCAGCATTAGGAAGGTTGAGAACCACTGTTCTAGTGTGAAGGCTCTATGTAGGCACCAGCGCAGCTTCTCCATGATCAGTGAGTTGGGTAGGTATTGTCTTCAGCAACAGGGTCTTACTGTCAGTTTGTGTTGAGCAACCTATAGTCTTGACAATAGCCTGTGTTGTTTGGGGTTCCCATGGGACACCTTTGGCCTACAATTCAATTAGATGTAGTAAACCAGTCCTAGTACTGAAAGCTTCATTTGGCGACAAGAGATGGCCAGCTGGGGCTCTGTGTCCCTTATCATTTGACAATTTCATTTAGATTATCTTCATAAATGTATATATCTTAAGAAGGTTCTAGGGCTGGAGAGATGGCTCAGTGGTTAAGAGCATTGCCTGCTCTTCCAAAGGTCCTGAGTTCAATTCCCAGCAACCACATGGTGGCTCACAACCATCTGTAAAGAGGTCTGGCGCCCTCTTCTGGCCTTCAGGCATACACACAGACAGAATATTGTATACATAATAAATAAATATTTAAAAAAAAGAAGGTTCTACCACATTAGATATCCAATTTATTCCTTATTCTGTAGGATTAACATATGCTAATAATTTTACAACAGGCTCATATTCTACTAGTTTTTGCTATTTGCAGAGTTCATTTTGATTCACCAACTGGACTTTTAGTTACTTTGGGACAAGACACAGAAGTTTCATTTGACTGTCAATTTGCAAACACAAATGGATGCAAGGTCCATTCTTAAAAGAGATATTAAAACACTCATATAGCAAAACAAAACTGGCTGCTCCTGGACATCAGTGAGTTCAATGCATACAAAATGAACCGCATCATAAGAAAGGAACACATTAACACCTAAGCCAAAACACACACATGAAAGCTGTATCACCTTTCACAACTGGAAATCACAACCGCCCAAAAGGACCAGAGCAGTAAACACACACTTTAAAAGACCAGGAGCAGTCATACTTTTTTAAAATAAAAATATCATGGTCGGAGCAGGGAAGACAGCTCCGATCATGAAGTGTTCTCCTTGCAAGGACAAGGACTACAGTTTGATCTTGACTCGCTGCCATGCTTTACTGACAGACATCGGCAGAAAATCATGGACAGCAACTTCTTACTACAGAGAAGACTACATAGAAAAATTGGATGGAAAAAAATTGGGAGAAAAAATATTTAAGTGTTTGAAAACAGACAAGAATATGGTATTTTAGAGCCCACTCTGACAATATACAAACAAAAGAATAAGTAAAAATTACCACAATAATATGGAGCCATATTATGCCATGATTAGAAAAAACAGAAAGCCTACTAAGTTACTTTTTAAGCATTCTTGCGTGAAATGATTATCTTGGGAAGGATCACAACAGTGACCCTCAACAACTCACTTAATGCAATAACCTCACACAGATCCTACCAGTTCGGAATGCTCTTTGGGAAATCAGTGTTATTTAAATAAAGGAACTGCTGACTACAGAGAAATCACAGTACCTTTACTGAATAAGCCAGATATCTTCAAGTACAGGCTCTGTTTATCAAAATACATGCACATGTACATGCATAAACACATTCATGTTCTATTTATCTGGGAAAAGGGGCGGGGTGAGTGCCGTGAAAAGAAGCAAGTGATCTTGGAGGTAAGCAGTAAAGACACCAGTTTGCCCACAGCCACTTGGAAGAGGGAATGGTCTGGGTAAGACAGGGAAGACACCAGGAGTAGGCAAACCACCATCACAATGGGGGATGGAAAGACTGTGTGCAAGCATGGCGCCCAGAGTGAGAGCACTGCACTAAGGAACCCTACTGTGCATTAGGCACACTTCTGGAAGGCCAGGCAAAGGAGAAAAGCCCGCTTTCTTCAGTGATTCCGCGAGTCCTCGTGCCGGGCTCTTTTACTCCATACCAAGTTAACAACGTGATACTGCAAAACACACTTCAAAATATTGCTGACATTATGAGGAAACTATCAGCAAACCTAACTTCCAGGTTGTAAATATTACACAATCTACATGTGATAAAAAAAAAGCTAATAACAGTAAGAAATTTTAGTCACAATTAAACTGCTTTTTAAAATTTTCCGCTTTAAACTAAAATTTCAATACCATGACGTATGACGTATGACGGTAAAAGAGTCACCATTAGTTTTCACCACTGAAGAACAAACAAGTACCGGGGCAACTAAAACAGCCACGCTCACTTCTTAGAAGAAAAAATAAATTGTACTACAATTATTAAGCTAACAAAGCAAGAGAAAATACGGGTAGAAAAATGACAATGATCTGCAAAATTCATAAGTGTGTCTTTCGTATAACCACAATGATCATATTTTATGCTGTCATCTTGCCTTTAATTGCTCACCCTGGTATTTTTCTTCCTAGAAGCCATCAGTACCCCACAGAGCCAGATGCTGAACTGTAGAAAACATACTGTGACCACAGACTTATGAGAAAGTGACTTTGCTGAGCTGGAGTGTATGACAAGTTAATTTTTGCAATTACACATTTTCCAATGAAGCTACCAGTTTAGACAATTCAGTTTCATTAAAAGATGCAAAGTCTTTACAACAAACTACTCAAATTTATTTATTTTTTTATTTTCTTAAAAGTCTTTTCTCATTTTACATACCTATCCCAGTTTCCACTCCTTCCCCTCCCCCTCACTCCCTCACCCCTTACCACATTCCCCATCCACTCCTCAGAGAGGGTAAGGCTTCCTTCCCATGGGGAGTCAACAAAGTATGGCACAAATATTTGAGGCAGGACCAAGGCCCTCCTCCCTCCAAAGAAAATGGGCTCTAAAATTTTAGTCAGTTCAAAAGTACTAGGGATAAATCCTGATCCCACTGACAGTAGCCCCACAGTCTGCCCAAGCCACACAATTGCCACGGCAACCAGAAGGCCTAGTTTGGATCTATGCAGGCTCCCTCTCCATCAGTCCGGAGTCAGTGAGCTCCCATTAGCTGGAGTCAGCTGTTTTTGTGGGTATCCCCATCATGGTCTTGACCTCTTTGCTCACATTATCACTCCTCCCTCTCTTCAATGTGTCTCTGGAAGCTTGGCCCAGCGCTTAGTTGTGGATCTTTGCATCTGCATGCACCAGCTGCCGGATGAAGGCTCTGTGATGACAACTAAGGTAGTCTTCAATCTGACCACAGTGAGAGGCCAGTTCAGGCACCCACTACACTATCTCTTAGGGTCTTGGGGCGGGGGGGGTCATTCTTGTGGATTCCCGAGAATTTCCCTGGTGCCAGATTTCACACTAGTCCCAGAATGGCTCCTTCAATCCAGACATCTCTTTCCTTGCTCTCCCTCTCTGTACTTTCCCCATCTGGGCTATCCTGCCCCCTCATGTTCTCATCCTCCCTCCATTTTAAGAAACTTTTCCAGTAGTTTCTCTATAGTGTATACAAAAATAGACATCATCTCAGCAGAAACATATAACCAATCTGCTGGGTTGAGGAAGGTCTAGGATATCCTCATGTCAACATACAAACTCCAGCTACTTCAAGCCATCTAAAAAACGTATACACAGGCATGTCTTTTCATCATTACTTATAAGTTCGCCCATATTTTGTTAAACATTATATCCAAATGCTAAGACATGTCAAAAGAAGTGGCTACTGTAAAACAGCCTATCTGCAGGGTGCAAATTGTTCTAAATTTCAACTATTGTCGGCGGTGTCACTGTCACATAGCCAAGAGTAGTAAAACAGTAGGAAGTCGTGATCTGTTGGAACAGGCCGCTTGTGAGATGGTGTTTGTACAGACACCACAAAATCAGGGGGTGGGATAACTACTGGTTTTATTCATTTAAAGACACAGGAAGGCCAAAGGAAGACAATTCTCTTTCAGTAAATTCCCAATATTAAAAAGTTATTTCTTGATAAATGCATCAAGGCAGAAGAAGCTAAGTATTCCCAATGCCAGAGCGTAATGATGGAGATCTGGGAACAGCACGCACAAATTCTAGCTCAGCTGAAGCTCTGCTTTAACCACACTGTCACCACAAACATAGAAAGAAATTAAAAGTTACAATTTCCTGGATAGTTTATCTCTAGGACTTTAATAAATACATAGTAGTACTGGTTTCTGTAACCATAAAACTATCTACACATCACTCCCTAATTGAAAGAAAGGATTTTACAGAAGTGATAATACACACTAAACATTTTCTGCACAGATCACATCAGGGTCCACTACACACCAAAGCAGATCCACAGCACTCTCCTCCCAAAGCCTGCTCCTCCAGTCCCAGCAGGCCTCTCCTGCCACCTCCCGCTTCACCAGGCCCCTCCATCCTACCCTGCCCATAAAACGAGGCATCTGCCCTCCTTCTCTGTCCTCTCCACCACTTTCATGGGGGTCACTCACTGTGCCCACCTCGGCACCATTCCTGTAATCCAGGGAGGGGAGCTGTTCATCAAACAGATTCCAGGGAAGGAGGATCTGAAGATGTCTGACAGGCTCACCAGGATAGTAAGGAGAGGGATTGACAAAGAAAAGGCATACAGCAAAGCTTTTCTGGAACTAATCCTGCCTTCTTTGAAGCCTTGTTTCCTCTTCAGGCCTGCCTGCCAGAGGTGTATCAAGCAGACGGCTGGTTCTCATAGCCATGCTTATGGACACTGCTGCCCTTTCCTGTCCGAGTCACCAATGTGTCCTCAATGTGTCTGTGACATTTTCTGTGACTTCCCCAAGCCTATCCAGGCACCCTGCCATGTTACAACAGCTCCTGACACATACTCTGCTGTGGACAGTAGAGGATCATTTAGAGACAGGCTGCTGGTGTCACTCAGGATTAGAAAGGCAGGGAACGTGATATGTCACTTTCCTGTCCAGTACAACGACATCACTCAGTAACATTCCTAATTTCAAACAAGCTGAACTTGCTAGATGGTCAAGTGTCTCATGGAATAAGAGACATAGACAAGTAATGTTTTGTATTAAGTACTGAACACTTAAGATGTTCAACAAGAATAATTTTGACAGGTAGTAAGCAAATAATGCAAAAATACAAATTACTATATCTCATCCCAGAACAGAACTATGAATGGGACTACAGAGGTCTGGTTTTCCAAGTACAGAAGAGGTGAAATCAACACTGTACCAAGCTGCGGCTCTGGAAGCTCTCCAGAGAACCCGGGAGTGCACTCTCCGGCGTCCTGTTGTGCAACACTCTCAGGCCTCATTTGTTAAGTGTAACCAAAGGCCCTGGTAATCTTAAGGCATGCTGAAACGGCAGTTCAAAGTTTCTAAGTATGCACAACTGTTTCTCCGATTATTGAAGACTTTTCATTTTCCTGCTTGAAGATGCAGACACAAGTCGACTCTCAAGGAAGAAAGACAAAGGAGCTAAAACAGGGACCTGTACCTAAAAATGTAGGCGTCAACTAAAGAACATAATCATCTACCTGTAAATAAATAGTCCCCTAATAACCACATTTTCTCAGAATAATAAGACCTGAACTAGCCAAACCCAACCCCTTCCTCTAACATCAGACACATACATAATGGATGCCAGGGACAAATCATAAACCTGAGTATATTCTGCTTTATAAGAAAGTTATTCACCTTTAAGTAATAGAAGTAATTTTTATTTCAATAACTATACTAGGATTGCTTCCAATTAGGACAAACTTCATGATTTAAAAACAACACAAGCAATGTATTATCTCACAGATCTGCAGTGTGGCAGTCCAGTCCATTATAACCATGGTCTCAGTGGTGTGTACTGTTTGGGGACGCCCCAGGTAGGATGCCTTTCCTATGCCCTTTGGTGTCTGGAGGTCAATGATATCTACTGGCCCAAGGTCAGTAGCCCCATCTTCAAAGTGGGGCTTATTTTTAAAAGACTTTTGTCTGTTCCCACTCATCTGAACTCCACAAACATAGCTATCAGACAGCCAGGTTCCACTGTCCATTCAGATTGCACATGTTTACATACAACATGGAGAAGAAAAGCCAGATACAAATGATTAACTTGCTCGGCTGTCAACTTGTGAAAGGAGTGAACATTAGGAAACATGGATTCATTAATAACAAGAAACTATGAAAATTTACACAGCTCTTCAGTGCTAAAAAACAACTTTATTATCTCATTTGATTCTGAGATCACTATGAAGTATATTTATAAAAATGTTACCAGAGCAGAGGTCATGAAGGCAACCTCATAGTTAAGCACATAGCTGTATCAGTCAGTGAAGTCAATATGTAGTGTGGTGTCTGAGAGAAAGACATGGACACCCGCATAGTGTAGAAGTGAAACCGTAACACTGCACATTTTAACAGCAGTCTCATATCCTGGATGTGCTCGCTAAAAAAAACACATAAACTATGCATATAATCATACACTACTATACAAGCCATAAGGAAAAGTTAATTATTATTTTGAATGAAAATATTAAAGCAAAAATAAACCTTCCAATAAAAGTAAAGCCTTGCACACCAGGACTGTAAAACACTCCTCTGTTCTCGCTCTTCTACTGAACTGCAGAGCATCCACAGGACTAAGGAAATCAGGTAAATAGAATATAGACAATATGCAAAAAAACTATGAAAACTCAAAATACTGTTCCAAACTTTATAAAGTTAAAATTAAATTGTTACACTTAAAAGCTAGTTAAAATATGCACCACAAAGACTAAAGCTACTGTATCATAACTTACATTATTACTGTATTTATATAAACATACAAAACAACTGTCATCCTTTTAAACAAATATATTACCTGAGCTGGTCATGAATTCATATTGACATCATATGGTAATACCTCAGTACATAGCAAAAAGAAGATTTCTGTTCCATCTCAAGATTTTTGCTTCTAGAAGTACATATAACAAAGTTGGGGGAAACAGGATGTTCCTGGTAGTGGCAGGATTATTTCAAAATCCAATTATATCTGCTCATTCCCTTTTGCTTAATTAAAGCAAAAGGCATCAAACTCTTCCTCAGCAGTAATCAAGTGAAAACTGCAAAGCACAGAAACAGTAATTAACTTAACCTTATCACTGAACTGTATTGGGTCATTCAAGTGCAGCAATGGTATCAAAGCTAAGAATCAATGCTATCAGGCTCCTGTCTCTGAGGAGCAGAGAGATTGAGTGGCGACCTCTGTTACGGGCCAGCTTGTTTCCTGCGTAGCTGTGCTGGAACAACGTTCTTTCCTCATAACTTTCATGGCAGTTTAACAACTGAATCATTGCACATTAATATATTATCAATACCATGAATTATTCCTAAAAGATCACTTGTCAATGTAATCAGATATACTTAAATGCGATCAAGGGAATGTTGGGGCTTAGCTGCACACTGACAGACAGGATACGGATGTATAACCGTACACATAGGAAAGCTTCAGTTCACACTGACAGACAGGATACGGATGTATAACCATACACATAGGAAAGCTTCAGTTCCAGAAAATATGCTTTAGGAATGTCACCACACCCCTCCACGTTACTTCTCTCATCAGACACACATGCATGGGGAGTTTAAATGTGGATTAATTCAACCTACAAGACTGATGTTTGTGCAATTCCTGAAGATTAAATTTATTCAATTATGCCAATTTACTTGATACTTATTTGTTTTACTGAAAAATATTTCAAAACATAAGAAATCAACATTTGAATATACATAGCTTAAAGTCATCTATTCATTACTCCCAGTTACGTTCAAGCATATTTTGTTATTTCCCTGAAGGATCAGAATTCTCTTGCCAAGACACTATTTTGAGGTCTTTCGCTTTCACCCAGTAAGACACTAAATCATAGGGGACAATTATCAACAAATTCCCTGCGACAGGCCCAAAGCTTGCTGAGGTAATGCAGCTGACAAACTTTGATGCGCTGTGCCCGGGCACATTATGTTCATGTAGTGTGTACATCTGGGCACCCTTTATGGCAATGCTGCAAACAGCCAATCATTTATTCCACTCTAATTAGCACACATGTAAATCCTCACCAATCAAGTCAAGCATGGGGTTACTGTTGTGGCAGCCATACAGCAAGCTGGCAGAACCACCTCAGAAGGATGAGCGGTCACTCCTGGGCTTGATTTGAACCTGCCATCGCGCCAGGCAGGTTTCCCTAAGAAAGGGCTGCAACCAGTGCTCCCTTTCAGAACTGATCAAGAAGTCTCAGAAGAAAAAGGTCAACAGGCATGAAGCTGATTGGCCACAGTTGTTCTATGTTTTCACGTGTCCTAGGAATACACCTGAAGCAACTGTGTCTCCCGGATACTCAAAAGCCCAATAGTTACCTTGAACAAAAGTCAGACTAAGTTATAAATAAGCTTTAAAACAAAGGATAGAGAAAATCCAGAGAAAGAGCACCAGCCAGAATGTGTAGTAGCTGAGAAGATGAGCAGTACATGTGATGCCGCCCTATGTGTGACCCATGTGCCCCTACAAACATGGAATATGGCACACGTTTCTCTAGGTTATACTGCCTTACTATACAAAAATGTGAACATTTAATTTTTGTGACAAGTTAGCAAAAGCAGTAACTCCAATTGAAAAGATATCCTTAAAGCTAATACTAAAACAGCTAAGAAACACAGACAAGACATCATTTGGTATATTTTTTAATCTGCTCTTTCAGCTATTTCTTTTACCATAATGAAATCTTATGTTACTTTCAGACAGCATCAAGCACAAGAATATAGCAATTTATAAAACAAGAGAACTGTTGTCACCAAAAGCAAAGATTTCTTTTCTTTTCTTTTCTTTTCTTTTCTTTTTTTTTTTTTTTTTGTGAGACAGGGTTTCTCCATAGCTTTTTGGTTCCTGTCCTGGAACTAGCTCTTGTAGACCAGGCTGGCCTCGAACTCACAGAGATCCGCCTGCCTCTGCCTCCCGAGTGCTGGGATTAAAGAAAGGCGTGCGCCACCACCACCCGGCTAAAAGCAAAGATTTCTGCCAATAAAAAATTAATATAGAATTTATCAGATTTTTGTACTAAAAAGATTTTTTCAATGGTATCAAGTTATCATGTTTTTGGACATTCATTTTAACTTGATATTATAAATTATATTATTAAAGTGCCTAAGGAATTTCTTCAATAAACATTTATTAAGTGCATATATAGGAGTCTGGCACAATTCATATGGCAGACACAGCTCCAAAGAGGTCTACCCAGACTACTGACATTGTGCCAGCCTACTATCACCTGAGCAGTTCATGATCAAGACCTGTGCAATCAAGACACCAAAAAAAGATTAGAGAGAGAGAGAAAAGAAAATAAAAAGAAAAGCAAGGAAAAATACCTCACTTTAAGTTGTTTCTATTGGACTGTATGCACAGCTACCCTGGGTTGCTGATTGGACACACCTGTGTGATTTGAAAAGCGTCAACTACATAGATGATGCACTGGTGGTTAATAATAATTTTTAAATCAATTCATAAAAAGTTCCAACAGTCTTAAATGATCATGAAGAGTCCCTTAAGAAAACAATGACCAATGCATTTCTTAAAATACTTACAAGGTAACCAAGAACTTAGTTACAAGTTAACTGAAGGATTCACATTTTGAAAACATTTTCCTGATAACGCCCTTTGAAATGTTTTAGACACACACTAAGTGTATAAAAATCACGAGGGCCTTCATTCTTGTGAAATCACAACTGACACAGGAAGAAAGACTGAAAATGCATGAGCCTATGCAGAAGTCGTGAGGAGCTGATGGGCCCCATCAACAAAACTGCCAAAATGAATAAGATGGTGAGCTGCATAAGTCCTACAAATATTATAAATTATGACATTCAATAATCCCCTAGCCTCAAAGAGGAGCCACATATTCACAGCCACTCTACACCCAGGTCCTGTGTTCATTTTGTTGTAATCAAGGACTTAGCACAGGCTGACATCTTCACTTAGTTGCTTCTTTTGTGGCTATTCTAAAATGAGGGTGAACGCCATCTAAGTAGAGACATGGCCTGACCTATTCACAGCTAAACAACACACCTAGGATTACGAGGCATATGTTTAATGAATGGAAAGATGACCACATGAGCCTTCTAGTACTGGACTGCAAACCTAACTCCCATTTGATCACGTCCAATGCTGGCCTGGTCAGTTTTTCTCAACTTGAAACAAACTAGAGTCAGCATGGAAGAGGTAACCTCAACTGAGAAACTGGCTTCATCAAATTGACTTGTGAGTGCATATGTGGGGCATTTTCTTAATTAATAATTGATGTGGCAATGCCAGTCCTGGGCAGGTAGTCCTGGGTAATATAAGAAAGCAAGCACACAGGATGGAGAAGGGGCTCAAGAGGGTAAGTGCACTGAATGCTCTTCCAATGGACCTTGGTTCAATTCTCAGTACACACAATAGTTCACAACCATCCGTAAATTCAGTTCCAGGAAATTCAATGCTCTTTTCTGGACTCCATAGGCACCAGACATGCACGTGACACAGAGAAACGCATGAAAATAAAGCACTCATACCCTAAAAGCAAACTGAAACAACAAAAGCAACTTGAGCACGCCATGATGGAAAGCCGGAAAGATGGCTTCCTTCTATATTTCTGCCTTTATTCCTGCCTTTCCTCAGCAAAGGACTGTTATGTGGAGTGTAAGATGAAATAAGCCCTTTAGCCGGGCGGTGGTGGCGCACACCTTAAATCCATCTATATTGGCAGTTTGTCAGTCACTTTCTTCTGTATCCTGCAGAATGTCTTGCAGACTCTTTCATGAAGCAGGAACCCCGAAGGATCGCCTCACCTTTAGGCAAGTTCAGAAGTCATTGCTCTGTGGGTACTTCATGTTCAGTTTACCAAGCAGTCCAGGTAAGAGCAGTTTCTTGCCCAAATGGCTAACCAACTCCATAAGGAGCTTCTTCAATGCCCAGCTTCCTCTTGAAGTAGATTGGTGATGCCGGGAGCAGATGTATCTCATTGTCATGAAAAGTCCTAAATTCTTAAACATTTTAAACGGCATATTCTGAATGTCTCTGAAAGATTTGATGAATACCTATTTATCTGAAATGCATTTCTGCACATCTAGAAAAATCTAAATAACATGACTACAAGCTTGACTATTATAGATGATTATCTATTAACCTATATTTCTTAATTATACATTAAATTTTTAAATGAGCTGAACAAACATACCTTAATCGAGATCAGAAATATATATATATATATATATATATATACAGTATAACAAAATTTACCTTAAATTTGTATCATTAAACCAAGATCCATGCCAATGCAAATCTCTATAGCATATCCCCCTTTAAATGTAAACAAACATTTATAAACAATATGGGCATAGTTCTCTAGACTACTTCTTGCTGATTGGAGGTGCTCATATAATTCATCTTTAAACGTATTACCATTGTATAACCTAATCTGTAACTTTCATTGTATTGAGTAATAAAAATGTTCCAAGTGACGTGGAAACAAACATCCTGAATAAAGGTGAGAGAGAACAGAGACAGAATCCTATTCCAAATCAGCCCTAACCTCTGGTAACAAGGGAACGAAAAGGTTCTTTAGAGCTGACAAGGAGAGAGGCTCATACACAGCTCAGGGCACACAGTAACAGAGGCAATATAGACTTCTCCTTGATCTATAAATAGAACCAGTGTTTTATATTTTATATGCAGATTGTTCTCACCTGCAAGAGAAAGTTCGCATCTCACATCAAGACCTTTTTAAACCTATTTCTTTTAATTTTCATATTGTCAGAAATGTCCAGCATTTATTTTCTCTCTATTTACAAGATACTAGCTATTAATTTTTAAATATATCTCTACTTATTAAGTCACTAATAAAGAATGAAAATACAATTTCACCAACATAAATTATTTCTAAGTTTTATTACACCAAAAGACAGGTTTTTAAAAAGACAACCCATATTCAAAACAGGTAAAATTACATTCAGAAACAGCATACTTAATCTACTATTTACATTCAGAAGGCTGCAGATGTAAAATATGTATATAAACCATGTATGTGATCTGGTGTGGTTTCAGTCATACAGATAATGTAGAGGTCACCAGGCTATAAAGTACATGTATGTAACATCTCCCCTAAGGATGGAATCTATTGAAAAAGATGAAAAAGGTTTTTTTTTTAAGATTTAATTATTAGGTACACAATATTCTACCTGAATGTATCCTGCAGGCCATAAGAGAGCACCAGATCTCATTATGAATGGGTGTGAGCCACCATATGGTTGCTGGGAATTGAACTCAGGAAGAGCAGCCAGTGCTCTTAAACTCTGAGCCCTCTCTCCAGCCTGAGATGAAAAGGTTTTAACCCTAATATACTTAAAAAAAAAAAAAGTTTATTTTTCCAAAGAAACTACCAATAAGTTCAGGATTTGCAAAATACTGACATAAAAACCTGTATGCATCTCTCAAAGGACAACGATATACTTCTAGTTTAGTATCCAAATATCCTCTGGAAAAAGAATAACCATAACAGCCTGGTCTACAAGAGCTAGTTCCAGGACAGGCTCCAAAAAACCACAGTGAAACCCTGTCTCGAAAAACCAAAAAAAAAAAAAAAAGAATAACCATAAAATTTATGTAAATTTATAAGTTTGATATAGTTGATGTGCTTTAAGCACTGTAACCAGATTTATGCTATGGAAGCGGAGTACTAACAGTACTGCAAATGCCAAGGGTAATAATAATTTAAACACTACAACACATACTCTAGGGGCAGCTTCAATCTGTTAAGAGCAATGTGCACATAATTTTATCTCAAGAGAACCAACACTTACAAATTACCACTAGCCTTTCAATAAAATAAGTATTACAATGATGTTAGAAACAGTGTTGTGTTATAGGATTTAATATAACTTTCAATATTTTAACAGAAAACTATTTGACATAAGCTTACACAGCAACTGAGAACACTTACCTAAATGTCCACATAGAGCAATGAAAACTTAAACAAGCATGCAGATCAGATTGTGTTAACTCTGTGGGTCACGGGCTTCCTTGCTTCATCACACCTTTAACAAAAGTCTGTGCACTTAGGGGCATTCACTTCTAACCTCAAAATTACCCACCTGAAGAAGGAATCAGGCCTCATCTACAACTGCTCGTCATTAACAGACCCAGGACACCCCAATTCTCTTAAATAGCATTAACAATTTTTATCATTGAAAAAGTTTTCAGAGGGGAGGAGGAGACGTGCCCAACACAAAGACGTGAGCAATCGTCAGAACCTCCCTGAAGTTGAGCTTGCCCACAGAACAGATTAATCCAATGAATGGCTTCTTCAGCCATCATCAAAGATACTTCCTCCTACAGCAGATGGGAAGAGAGCAGAGACCCACAGCCAGACGTCACATGGAGAGAGAGACCTTGGAACACATATCTCTAAATGGGATACCTCCATCAAAACCCTCCCCTCACAGCTCAGGGAATCCCATGGAAGAGGCAGAAAGAATGTAAGAGCCAGAGGGGATGGAGAACACAGGAGAACGAGGCCCTCTGGATCACAGGAGCACAGCTCAGACGACTCGGAGACTGAGGCGAGCACAGAGTCTGCGCAGGTCTGCACCAGGTCTTCTGCGTATGTATTACAACTTCCAGGTTAGTGATGTTACGGTCCCTTAGATTTCCTGCTTCACTGACAAATCTGCCAGACACTCTAGGCCTACAAGCTGAAGATGGGTGCCCCAACAGTAAAGAAGAACTTTGGGTGACTGTCCAGGCAGCCAGGTATCTCTGTCATTTCTAGACTTTTTGAAGTTACTTACAAAGAAAGCACTTTCTGGTTACTCAGATAGTACTATATCCTCCTAGGGTCTTTGATGAATCTGAAGACTAAACAGTTATAATTATGGTTTTCCTTAGCTATGATAAAAGATAAATTAGCTATGAAACTTTAGAGTCACAAAGGCAGGATAGATGATAGAGTATTTTCTTTAATTTTGTCAAATACAAATGGACTAAATATTGTAACTGTAATTCTTGCTTGATAACTTTTGTTATAAGTAATTTTACTATGTTAAAGTTAAAACCTTCCCTTTTGATTAGACAGAAAGGAGAAAATAATGTGGATGTCTCTCTGTATGCTGTGAATATGCCTTTTTATACCATTGGTTAATAAAAAAGGCGATTTGGTCAATAGCCAGGCAGAATAGAGCCAGGCAGAAAATCCAAACAGAGATAAAACAAAGGAAAAGGGCAGAGGTGGGGCGACACCAGCAGCAACCGGGGAAGCAAGGTGTGAGGTAACAAGCTACGATCCTCGTGGTAAAACATAAAAGAACAGAAATGGGTTAATTTAAGTTATAAGAGCTAGTTATAATAAGCCTGAGCTAATAGACCAAACAATTTTTAATTAACTTTAAGCCTCAAAGTGGTTATTCAGGAACTGGAGGGCAGGAGAGAAACCTCCAGTTATAGGCCTCAAGGTCTCTCTTGAGGGACTTCATGACTGCCACAAAAGGCCGAACCTCAGCCTCTTTCTACAAACCCTTCAGAACTGTAGTCTCCATGTTGGCGAAACCAGCAGGACAAGAGAGGCCCTTCCGTATGGTGTCCTGACCCTGAGGAAAGAGTTCCCGGAGACAACGTCTAAGGTGCTGTGACTCTCAGCTGACCACACACAGCTGTCCCAGGGAAGCTTTCACTTCAGCAGATCACAGCCCCAGTTTATCATAAACCACAGGTTCTTAAACCAAATAAATCACAAGTGATCCTCAAAGAGTCTATTTCCCTCTACAGCTCCTCAAACCAGCCCTCCATCACCTGTGTTCTCAACCGTCTTCTAAGCGTTCCGAAAGCACCACATTAAGTCCTGAGCACTAACAGCTTTTTACAACCAACAAACACTTCCACAGCTCTCCCCAAAACAGCACAGACAGGTCTGTCACTTGCAATACTGCTCTCCGGCAGGATTTCAGTCCTGGTTAGGGCTTTCAGACGCTGTGATAAAACACTGATGAAAACCGACATAGGAAAGGAATGGGGTTTGGCTTACAGTAGCAGCCCATCATCAGGGGAGCCAAGACAAAAACTCAAGTCAGGAACCTAAGGCAGGAACTGAAGCAGACACCATGAAGAATGCTAAGAATGCGGTTGACTGGTTTGATCTCTGTGGCTGGCTCAGCTGTTAAACTCAGAACCACCTGTCTAGGGGTGCCACCACTCTGTCTGGGCCCTCCTCCATGTTAATCAAGACAATGGCTCACAAAGTTCCAGACAAATCTGATGGAGGTAGTTCCTCAATGGAAGCCTCGTCCTCACAGATGACTCTATCTCCTGTAAAAACTGACAATGAAGTAACCAGCACAGCTGCTGAGTACCTGGCAGGAAGTCTGCATGAGACACAACATCTACTGCAAAGATCAGCACAGAGGATAACTGGGAAAGCCTCCAGCAATGTTACAATATGTTGGGGGTAGACAGATAAATCCAAGGTTCCAAGAAAGCTAATAGCCAGATATCAGGCCACGGCACCAAGCTCCTCCCTTTCCCACAGCAGCCACAGAAACTCTAACTTACTTCTTCCTCATGTCTGCATCTGGCTGAAGGGAAATTACTGTAGCTTTGCCAGAAATTGTGCCACAGATTCCTCTTATCTCAAAAGGCTCCTGGCCCAGATCCCTGGAGAGCAAAATGCTACACAAAGGGATAAGTCGAATCTGGACAGGGCTTTCTGTGTGTATCAGTGACTTCTCCTCCCTCTGTCCAAACGCTTGAGAGAAGTAACTTGAAGGAAGACGGACTGGGGTGGGTGGGGTCACAGTTGGAGGACACAGTCCAACATTCTGACAGTTGTTCATGTAGCAATAACATCTATATGAGTAAGCCTCTATGAAAACCCCCAAAAGATAGGATGCAGGGAGCTCAGAAAATATCGCTTTGGGAGGATGGCATGCTAGAAAGGGCACAGATGATGGAGGAAGGTCATTGGTTAAAAATAAAGAAACTGCTTGGCCCTCATAGGTTAGAACATAGGTAGGTGGAGTAAACAGAACAGAATGCTGGTAGGAAGAGGAAGTGAGCTCAGATGCAGGGCAGCTCCTCTCAGAGGCAGACACGATGAAGCAAGCTGCCAGGTCAGACATGCTGAATCTTTCCCGGTAAGACTGGTGCTACACAGATTTTTAGAGATGGGTTGATCGGGATATGAGAATTAGCCAGTAAGGGTTAGAGCTAATGGGCCAAGCAGTGTTTAAAAGAATACAGTTTGTGTGTTGTTATTTTGGGGCATAAGCTAGCCAGGCGGCCCAGGAGCTGGGGCGGCAGGAACGCAGCCCGCAGCTCCACACTACACACAGAGGCTAGGCATTCCTTTCCTATGGTTTCCTAAGTTACAGAAAAGGTGCAAATCCTAGTTTCCAGTTAGTCAAAAGCAAAACTAACAATAATCTGAAGGTTACAATGTCTCAACAGGAAGTGGGGAGTTAGTTTCAATCAGTGGGAATGGTGCTCTCTCTGGGTAGATGTGCCAGAACTAAATGGGATGGAAAATACCCAGCTGATGAGCCTACTACAGACTGGCCTGCTTGCTAGTAAGGGGCTACCCCTCACCGTGTTTACTCCACTGTAAGAACAAAGAAAAGCAGGTTTTTTCTTGCAAGATATGGGTCCCCTTACTCTCCAACATCTATAGAGCATTCCTCTTAAACTCAGAGAATACTTTCTTGGTTTACAACATTCCAACATAGAACAATCGTCAGTCCTGAGAACATGGCTCGGTAGGTAAAGTGTTTGCTTTAGAAGCATGAAAACCTAAGTTCAGGTCCCCAGTAAAAACATTTAAAAAAAAAAAAAATGGCAATGCATCTCTCTAATACCCCATCAACAGAGGAAAGCAAAAGGCAGAAATGAGAGGATCCCAGGGCTAACTGGCCAACCACCAAGCTGAATCCTAATGGCAAACTCCAGGTAATCTGTCTTTCAAATAGAAGGCTGGGAATAATAGAAGACATGCCAACATCAACCTCTGGCCATCACATGGATAGGTACATGCATACACATATGCACACCACCTGTGTTCACACACATATACCACAAAACATACATATACACAATAAAATGAAAAGCAAGCAGTGCAAATATTGCTGTTTATGACAATATGAATCATGACGCAAGCCAGCATCAACTAACCTATGACTGTTCTGTCCAGATGCCAGTGTATTCAGCTTATTTAAAATTAATATATACTTAAAAATTGCTTTTGTAAATAGTAACAGAATTTTTTAGTGGCTCCTATTTTCATAAGTTCAGATTTATTTTTATTTAATAATGATTTTTACAAAGTTCTTTGCCTAGAAAACCTTACAATTGCCATTATTGTGATCTTAAACCCATTACAACAAAGAGAAAGTTTCCTAACAGGACAGGACTGCTTTGGCGCTGCTGAAAGAGCCTCTCAGTGCTGCTGACCTTACATTACTGTGAGCAAATGCAATCAAACCTGCTGGTAGGGAGCTTGCATTGACAAAAACAAGTGTGTTTTATTCACTGTGTCTATCAGTGTTATTAAAGATTATCATCTATGGTAAACCTCTAACAATTAAAAGTCCTAGATCATTGACTTATGCCTTATTTCAGACATGCCGAGCTCTTCAAAATGAATGCTTGGAAAGGGCATTACTGCAAATTATGATTCTAACATAAAACAAATGTTAAAATGTTAGTGTCTTTCCTCTGAATACATTGTACTGTATTAATTGTTGGCCTTGGTAATGTGGCTTATTAGTTTTGCATAATTTAAGTTTTAATTCAAATGTTTAATTTTTAATTAAGTAGGTTCTTCAAGCTGTGCTTTCTTAAATGTTAGTCACTAAACATGGAACATATAAAACAATTCTATGGTATAAATAAAAACATGATGTGGTCATGAATTATATGATTTCTCTATGATTTAAGAAATCAACCATTTATACTTTTAAAAATAAAATGTCCATTTTAGCTTGTCATTAATATTTAAACAATTTAAGCTCAGAGAGAATGCATGGAAAACTAAAGACCTGAATATAAAATTATAATCAAATCACTTTCTCAATAAAGCAGTCCTTTCGAAATCTCTTTTAAAATATCATACTCCACATTAAAAGCTAATTTGTATTTTAGTTTTCTATGAAAACTCCTGGAACCATTGTTAGTCTATATACCAAGAACACATATTCTTCCCATAGGAGCAAAAGCATATAGACATTGCCTGCCTAATAGAAAATGAAAAGGCCAACGTGAACAAAGGAGAACCCAGGAAGTTGATGAGGGAAATGCTATCTTCCACGTCAAGTTACAAGGCTGGGTAGAGATCCAATTAAAATGTGAAGTTATTATTCCAGTGAGTGCTACACAGAATGGCTCAATTATGCTCCCTCTGAAGATGAAGGTCTCTGAAGCAGCAGTCATTAACAACGTATTAAGTCTTATCTAAATACCTTTGTAAAATATTTTAAATATATTTTAATAAACTTCTGTAAGCTACCATTCTACTCACTATGTTTCCTAATTGTTCCTTTGTTTGCTTTTTATGCGCTATAAAGACTCAACATGATGAAGTCAGAAAGGAATTTAGATCCTGGAACCCTAACAAAGATGTCCTTGAAGAATGCTTATGATACTACAGCCTGCCTCCTGGTTGCCATCTGACCAGAGAGGAGATCCGTGCTATCTCCAGAACAGCAGCACACTTATTCCATACCTTCTTCCATGTTATGACCACATCAAATAATCTCTCATCCCTCACACTGCTACAAATACAAGGAGAACATATACACACATGTACCTATGCAAACACATCAGCAATGGGCATCTGTGTGTGCGTATGTGCGTGTGCATGCGTGCGTGCACACATGTGTAATTACAAATCTTATTTCCATCAGCAGCCTGTTCAGCATCAGAATCAACATACACAGTAGCACTAAGAGCTAAGGTCCCAAACCCTGAAGTATATGTCACCTTAATGTAAAAGTCCCGCCCTGTGGCTGGCAGCAGCACTGTTAACACCACTCAGCACCTCCTTCTGCTCACATCTCCCCACTTCCAGAAGCCACGAGTTACAACTGCTACAGTAGTTACCACAGACACAGTACTAGAAGCTTTGCCCATGACACTACCAAGTGTGACAGGTGATACAACTCAGGACAAAGACTCAACGGGAAACTGAGGCTCTGGCACTTGACATCTTCAGATTCTAAGAGAACTTACTTCCCCTTTCAACACACGCACTGCACAGCAGCTACCAACAGCCATCTGGTGTGGGAAAGGGCTCTTCTGTGACATAGGCATACAAGGAGCACTGAGAGTTGGCCAAAACCACCTTGAAAACTTCTACAACCGAAGCCTACTAAAGGTAGGCTTCATCCAAAGGTAAAGACTTCTACTACCCAGAGGATGAAGCAGCCCAAGGTACCCGAAGGTACCCGAGTCCACCTCAAGTCCTCAAGGAACAGGACTAGAGCACACACCGAGGCCTGACTGCAGAAGTCTCCCTCCTCCAAGTATGAGCACAGCACACTAAAGGTCTACTAGTCTGTGTGTGGACAATGCCAAATGGTAAACCAAAACTTGCAGAAAAATCAGAGATTTCTAGGATGGCACTGAACCCCAGGGGAAGGGTTTATGACTCTAAACAGATAGACTGGTCCAGACTGGAGTGGTGGCCATAAACCTTTAATTCTCACATGTAGGAGGCAGAGGCAGGTGTATCTCTGTGAGTTCAAGTTCAGATTGGTCTATATGGAGAGTTCCAGGACAGACACAACTTCATAGTGAAACTTTGTCTCTGAAGGAAGGAGGGAGGGAGGAGAGGAACTTTAAAGGGGGATCTGAAAATCAGTTACTCAGGTCTGGAGAAAGAATGACTAATTAATACTCCTATGAACATAGTTGAGCATATACTTTTGTTGTATGATAGGGCATTTCTTGGGTATATTCCCAAGAGTGGTATTGCTGGGTCCAGGGGTAGGTGGATCCCGAAATTCCTGAGAAACCGCCACACTGTTTTCCAAAGTGGTTGCACAAGTTTGCATTCCCACCAGAGACAGAGTACGAGCAAGGAACTCAGGACCGCGAGGGGTGCACCCACACACTGAGACAATGGAGATGTTCTATCAGGAACTCACCAAGGCCAGCTGGCCTGGGTCTGAAAAAAGCATGGGATAAAACCGGACTTGCTGAACATAATAGACAATGAGGACTACTGAGAACTCAAGAACAATGGCAATGGGTTTTTGATCCTACTGCACGTACTGGCTTTGTGGGAGCCTAGGCAGTTTGGATGCTCACCTTACTAGACCTGGATGGAGCTGGGTGGTCCTTGGACTTCCCACAGGGCAGGGAACCCGGATTACACTTAGGGATGATGGGGGAGGGGGACTTGATGGGGGAGGGGGAGGGAAATGGGAGGTGGTGGCGGGGAGAAGGCAGAAATCTTTAATAAATAAATAAATAAATAGAATGACTAATTAAGTCTGGAATAGGGAGGGGTGAGTATGAAGAGGACGAGAAAGAGGGGGAGAGGCAAGGGGCCGCATAGAATAAGTTTAAAATGAACAAATAGAGAAAAATCAATTAAGCTAAATGCTGGCTATTTGAAAAGATCAATAAAATCAGTAACAAATTTTAGCTGAAGTGATCAGATACTATGAAGTGCTATGAAAATAAAAGATAGCTCATAATAATCAGCTGTGAAAGTCAAGCTGTTACAGGATAAAGAATGTTACTCATAAAAAGACAAATTCTGGATATATCAATAATTAAAATTTTAAAAAATATGTTTTTTGATTTTAAAACATTCACCTTCTGTTCCTGATATAATGTGAGATGAAGTCTTAAAATTGGTTTCAAATACATACGTGTGTGTGTGTGTACAAATAACTGAAAGTTGAAGTAAGTAAAAATAAGTATTTTAATTAAGGAGATTTCTCTAAAATATATAACAAAAACATGTCTGAGTGAAATCAAAAAGTTTGGTTTTAAATATAAATCACTATTGATCAAAATGTGGGCGTTGGTGGCGCACGTCTTTAATCCCAGCACTCGGGAGGCAGAGGCAGGCAAATCTCTGTGAGTTCAAGTCCAGCCTGGTCTACAAGAGCTAGTTCCAGGACAGGCTACAAAACCACAGAGAAACCCTGTCTCGAAAAACCAAAAAAAAAAAAAAAAAAAGAAAGAAAGAAAGAAATGTGTTGACACTATTGATCAAAATGTGATCTAGTGATCAAAGTGAACCAATGAGTTCCACTTTGCTAATCATTTGTCAAGAAAGCAAATCAAGAGTGAAGTGCTAGCTGAAATCATCAGAATGGGGCCAAATTTGAATAATCATTTTGTCTTACAAAGTTAGTGTGCCAATATCTACCTGTATTGGTTTGTTTTGTTAACACAACCGAGAAAAGAGGAAGCTTCAATTGAAATCTGTGTCAACCAGATAGGCCTGCTGCCCTATCTGTGGGGGAATTTTCTTGACCGACAATTGATAAAGAAGGACCTAGCCCACTGTGGACAGAGGGCAGGGTACCCATGAGCAGGTAGTCCTGGATAGTATAAGGAGAATGACTGGGCAGTGCCAGGGAGAGCAAGCCAGTGAGCAGCATCCTACACGACTCCCGCCTTGAGTCACTCTTCCTAAATTATGGGTTGTGACTTAGAAGTGAGAAGTGAAATAAATCCCTTTCTTCTCGAGTTGTTTTGAGTCCTAACGTTTATCACAGCAACAGAAAGCAAACTAGAACATTATCTCAAGCCCTATTTCTTCAGTTGCCAAAAAATAAGAAAGAGATTATAAGCACTTTAAATATCAAACACTCTTTCTGGATTTCAAAATAACAATATATACAGATATCATGAAAGTTTAAAGTCCAAATTTTAAATGTCTTAGTAAAAACAATAACTACTAAATCAACTAATCATGATGAATCATGTTTCCCTAAACTGTTTTCTTCTTTATTTCTAATAACGTAACTCTATTAATTACCTTAATATTATTTTTCTTAAGATACCATGGAGCTAATTATAATTTGATATCTTGTTCACTGTATACATTTCCTTATAAAAGGTATTATTCCTATCAGCCCTTTACCAAGTCTATGGCATCTGAAATTTATAATAATGTACACAACATATTTTAACAAAGAAATCACTTACACCATTATACATTGGGGGACAATTTTAAAAGCATAATAAACCAATATTTAACAAATACTAATTCAAGATAAGCACAAAATATTTAACCATTAAGTACCCTGTATTTACAGGCAAATGCAGCAAAAGCTCATAGCCTGGATAGGTCCTTTTGGTCCCTATTTCTATAGTTCCCTACACTGCTTTCACAGCTTGGTGCCCACTGTCCTCACAATGACATCTGGATGAGGTTCCCACCATGGCAGCATCCCACCTGGGCCCACTTATGTCTGAACCTATCTTGCCCTACTTCTCAAGCCCCAGCTGTTATCTGCCACCAGTCTACAAATACTGCATCTCTGAAAAATTGAAAAATACTAAGGTCAGAACAATGCGGCGCTTCTGACATGGGCGGCATCAGTTCCTCAGGCAAGACAGTGGAAATGTGATCCTTAATTAGAAGCTTTCAATTCTCACAAATATTACCACAAATGATTTAAGTGAAAACATTGCCTAGAGATTTGCAGAACACTACACCCCACACACAAACAGTGAGTGTATAAAACATTAGTGCAGGGTCAGACTCCTGTCCTGCTGTTTGCACTGCCATTACGCAGCCATAGGCTGTAATCAATCACTTATTTGGACTTCCAGTAACTGCACCCACAATGCAAAGCAGGAGGCAAGTCAAAAAGGCTCTTTGCAAACTGACAACAACAAAGACTTGATCAGACACTGACGACTTACAGAAGTCTAAAAAGACTACCAGAACTAAGACATTCTACATTTAAGGCATATGCTTGCACTATATGCATCAGGTAGACTTTATATTAAGAACAAGAGATAGAAACATATTGACGTAAGTAACAAATTACATTCAAGAGTTGCATGCAGGGCTGAAGAGTTGGCTCAGTGGTTAAGAGCATTGCCTGCTCTTCCAAAGGTCCTGAGTTCAATTCCCGGCAACCACATGGTGGCTCACAACCATCTGTAATGAGGTCTGGTGCCCTCTTCTGGCCTGCAGACATACACACAGACAGAATATTGTATGCATAATAAATATTAAAAACAAAAAACAAAAAAAAACTATTTTTTAAAAAAAAAAAGAGTTGCATGCAGAAAAATAAAGAATACTAACGAGAGACACTAAAGACCTGAAGTAACAGAGAGAGACATACCACACTCATGAAATAAACAAAAAAACTCCAGTTAAGATCTGAAATAACAGAAAGACATACCACATTCATGGAACGAATGAAAAATTCCCAAGAGTTAGATGTCAGGTCTCCAAAACCTTTTGAACAACAATGCAAAAAAAAAAAAAAAAAAAAAAAAAGAAAGAAATTTTGGAACTGAGCATTCATATGCACAAAAGAACTATAAATAACACTTTAGACAATACTGAAATGATTAACTTTTTTTTTTCTTTTTTTTTTTTTTTTGGTTTTTCGAGACAGGGTTTCTCTGTGGCTTTGGAGCCTGTCCTGGAACTAGCTCTTGTAGACCAGGCTGGTCTCGAACTCACAGAGATCCACCTGCCTCTGCCTCCCGAGTGCTGGGATTAAAGGTGTGCGCCACCATCGCCCGGCTGAAACGATTAACTTAAAACTGATCACAGACCTTAATGGCAAAATGTAAAAGCAGTAACATGATAAGTTGGGCTTCATCAAAATTAAAAAATTTTGCTCTGTCAAATGACACTGATAAAAGAATAAAACTAAGTCCTGGGGGAATTATTAGAACACAAATGAATTTCTCATTTCAATCTACACTATATTCAGAATGTTCAGAGTCCAGTAACAAAGCCAGTGTTGAAATCTGGAAGAGCATGTTGACGCCTCCCCGAAAGTACTGATAATAAGCACGCACATGAAGCGTATCAGCATCATCCGCCATGACGGAAACACCCATCAAATGCAGTAACACGGCAGGCACAGCACATCAGCTAAAATGAAAACACAACAATACAAAGTACTGATGAAGAGAGAGTCAGCCAGAACTTTCACATATGTGGGAAGTGATGAATCATTGTAAACACTTATGTTCCTACTCGGTAAAAGAGACGCCACTCATCGGTGTTCCCACTGCTGGCTCTTGACAAGAATGTCTGCATAGTTCATAATCTCCCAAATCTGACAAACACCCAGTATTCTTCCACGCATAAATGTGCAAACAAGCTGTAGCACCCTGAATCATGGTACACAGCTCATGAGCTACCAATGTGAACAACAGCATCAACATTTCCAATGCGTCATGCTGCAGTCACTCAACCTTCCACCAAATCCATCTGATACACTGGGAAAAGTTGAGGAACACCCGGTTACTACCCACAAGAAGTCAGCAGGAAGTTCTCACTTGTGGCACCCAGAAATATATCCAGGATTTGCTAGTCTCACTCCCAGCTGAGAACTGCCACATTCGATCCGGTACACTAGAGGACAGAGAACAGCTGCCACAAACAGGAAAAGACCAGGAAGTCTCAGCACCTGGAGTGCAGGCAGTGACTGTCACATGCAGGAACAGTCTGGCAAGACTCGAAGGTAAAATAATAACCATCAAGAAAATTGTATGATCATTCAAAATAGAATTTTATTGGGAGGGTAGGGAATGGCCTCGACACTCGTCAACTGAGAAAGCTGACGTCCCAATATCATAGCAAAATATTTAACTTAAGGTTTGAATAACCAAACTAAAATTTATAAACTACAGAAAATACAACAGGCAAGAGACTCCATGATTCTGACCCAACAGAATAAGGAAAACGTCCCCAGATGCTCAGGTATCTACTTCTATGCATTAATTAGATGATTCAACAATCTGCCCAAGTTAGACTCTCACAGTCTCAAAAACCACACTTCTCCAGAATTCCTTAATTTTACTAGTCCACAATTGGATCTGCTTCTCACTTCATTAGGATTTCTGCTAAAGTAAATTACTTCTATGATTTCTTATGAAATTCACATTGAAAGAAACATGTTCTCATTTGCACTGGCCAGCCACCTGAATCAGCTTATCAAGAACGATACTTTGCAAATTTCGTGTCGTATTGCCATTCTATGTTGTCTGTACATCTGATGAGCACTATTTCAGCATTGTGGTTTAATACATGGCTGAGGCATCAACTTCAGCAATTCTGTTTTAAGGGACCAACACCCTTGTGGAATGAGAGCAGCTCTCAGAGTACAATCCTATCAAATCCCACCTCAGAAACTGAAGCCATCAGGAACTCTGGGACCACTAGGAGAATGTTTTATAAAACAGATGGCTTCCGGTGATCTTTAAAAAACATTTTATTAAAAGAATCTATAAAAGTTCAGGTCACTTTTTTATCCTCTTAATTTTTTAAGCCTCATCTTTTAAGTTCAAAAAAAAAGAATATATATTTGAAGTATAATTATTATAAAAGTACCAATTAAGAGCAGTAAAAAGATGAAGCATTCCATATGCCATAAATATGAGGTAAAAATCATTTTCCTTGCAAGCTTGAAACCATATGCAAGGTGGGTCATAGCATTAATACTTTTCTTTGAAATCCTTCTACTTACTAATCTTTTTTTATTTTAAGTATTGACTTTGTAATAAATGAGTGCAAGATAATTTCCAAATATTAAAGAGTTTGAATTATACTGACCATTAGCACAAAGATTATTGACAGAGATGCATAGATTTTACTTTTAAAGTGGCTTGAAATACCTTTGGGTAAAAGGATAGAAGAGGTATTCTAAGCCAATGAATAAGAAGCAAGCTGGTGGAGCCTTTTAAAATCAGAAAACACACAGACATCAAAAAAAAATCAGCAGAAATACAGAAGGATACTACATACTTACCCAAGGAACATCCACCAAGAGGACACTGAAATTCTTAACACTGACGCACCAAACACATGGGTACACGTGTGTAAAAGAAACACTACCACAGCTCAAATCATACGCTGAACCTCACACACTGATAGTGGTAGAGATCAAGACCCTACTTTCACCAACAGTCAGTAATCTAGACAGAGACAGAGACATGCTGGCACTAGTACAAGTTATAAACCAAATGGACCTAACAGAAATTCAGAGAATGTTTTCCCCAAACACAAAAAAATATACCTTCTTCTCAAGAGCTCATGGAACTTTTCCAAAACTGACCACATACTTGACACAAACAAGTCTCAACAAATACAAGAAAATTCAAATGACTCTCTACATACTATCTGACCACCTCAAATTACAGTTGAATATTAACAACAAAAGAAACAACAGAAAGTTTACAAACTCATGGAAACTGAACTCACTATTGAATTGGGTAAAAACAGAAATTAAGTTACAAATTATAGAAGAAAAGGTACAGAGAGAATGAACAAAATGGGATGAAAAGGGGGCAAATAACTATAAACACCAAGAAAATACAGAGAACTTTAAAGTATGTCTTTATGAGGATATACCTTAGAAACCTGTACTCCACCAAATTAGAAAATAACTTTCTTAATACATACCACTTACCAAAGTTAAACAAAGATCACTAAGAAATTTAAGCAGACCTATAACCCCCCTAGTAAAATACAAGTGGCAATAAGTCTTCAAACCAAAAAACCCCAAGGTCAGGTAGGTTTTGGCATAGAATTGAACAGACATTTAAAGAAGAATTAATGCCAATCCTCTAATTATCCCACAAATAAAAACAGAAGAAACATTGCCCAATTCATTTTACAAGGCCACAGGTACTCTGATACTTAAACCACATATAGACCCAACAAAGAAAGAGAATTATAGACCAAATTTCCCTTATGAACAGAGATGCAAAATAATCTCAAGAAAATAATTGCAAACCAAATCCAATACATCAAAAAGATCATCTGGCTTAACCCCAGATATGCAGGGATGGTTCAATGTACTTAGATCAAGTTATGTAATTAACCACATAAGCAAAGTCAAAGACAAAGAGCACATGATCATCTCAATAATTCGGAAAAGGCCTCTGACAAAATCCAAGATCACTTCATGATAAAACTCCTGGAGAGATTGGAGATACAAGGAACATACATCAACATAATAACTGCAGTTAACCACAATATCAACCTAATTGGAGAGAAACTCAAAGCAATTCCACTCAAATTAGGAAAAAGACAAAGTTGTCCACTCTCTTCATGCCTAGTCAACACAGTTCTGAAAGTCTTAGCCACAGCGTAAGACAACTGAAGGAGATCAAGAAGGATGTAGATTAGAGAGGAAAAAGTCAAAGGATCTTTATTTGTAGATGAATGATAGTATATATAAATAGCCCTAAAGATTCCACCAGGAAATTCTGACAGCAGATAAACATTTCAATAAAGTAGTTGGATACGATTAACTCACAGGATCAGTAAGCCTGCTATATACAAATGACAAATGGATTGAGAAAGAAAACAGGAAACAATAATAATGAATGTTGAACAATAACATAAATGAATTTATAATATGAAATTGAACCTGGGTCCTCTGAAAGAGCAGTTAGTGCTCTTAACCACTGAGCCATCTCTCCAGCCCGTGATTTTTTTTATAAGCTATGTAGTAATCATATCTGTTGTTAATAATAAAATTTAGGAACGTTCGAAAACTCCCAACAAAAGAATAAAATAACCAACACAATCGAGGATCAGAATCAAGGAAGAGTGAGGTCAACAGAAACTAGCTGGAAACGAGTGGCTGTACCCAGAGATTAACAGTGACTGTGGATAGGTCAAAGCCCTCAGACGGACAAGACACTTCAGGCTGTGCAAAGCTTCTGCATACTCTAAAAGCCAAGGAACTAATAAAAGACAAAGTTTTGAAAGACTATGACAGTGGATAGTAAGAGACTTCTATAGCGACTGTGCCAAGTGCCCTAGTCATTGCTCTATTGCTGTGAGGAGAGCCCATGACCAAGGTAACTCTTAGGAAAGAAAACATTTAATTGGAGCTTGTTTACCTTGTAAGAGGCAGGGAACACAGTGGTACACAGGCAGCCATGGTGATGGAGGAAAAGCTGAGAGCTCTACATCCTGACCGACAGGCAACAGGGAGAGAAAGAGACTCTGGGCGTGGTGTGGGCTTTGGGAAACTCAAACACCAACGAGGCCACACCTACTAATTCTTTTCAAATAGTGACACTCTCTGATGACTAAGCATTCAAATATATGAGCCTATGGGGGCCATTCTTGTTCAAAAACCACCTTCTACTCCCTGGCCCCATAGGCTTATAGTCATATCATAATGCAAAAATGTACTCAGTCCAACTTTAAAAGTCCTCATACTTTATCATAGTCTCAACAATGTTTAAAAGTTCAAAGTAAAGTCTCTTTGGAGACACACTGCAATCTCTTAACTGTAACCCCCTATACAATAAAATCAAAAGCAGATCATATATTTCAACATACAATGGCACAGAATATATACACTACCATTTGTTAGCGAGAAAATACAAAGCAAACCTAAAGCCAACAGGACAAACTCCACATTCTTCATTACCGTGTCTGATGTCAGACCACTCTTCAGATACGTTGACTACAACTCACTTCTCTTTCTTGGTCTTTCCCCACACCCAGTCTGCAGCTCTCCTTGACTGGTATCCTGTGACTCTGGCATCTAAAACATGTAGGGGTCTCTAACACAATCCAGGCTTCACCTTCCCAGCGTCACAATGCTGACACATGCCTGGCCTCTGCAGTTTTCATAGCTGTGGAGGGAGATTCCACAATCCCTTTCTTGTATCCTCGACTCTAAGGCCAGAACTACATGTCCCACAATCCCTTACTCGAAGGCCAGAACTACATGTCCAAAGCTGCCAAGTTCTGCTGCTTGCTGGGTCAGAAACTGCCCGTCTCATTCAAATACATTTCCGTCCGATGTCTGTTTTAGAGGGGTTCCTTCGTCGCCTAGGCTTTTCTTTATTTCCTTCTCACAGATTAGCTGAGCTGAGCAGGGTTTTCCCCGAGTTCACCACTCCCTTCATTCCATTTAGTATCAAGTTTTTCTTTGCAATTTTTTAATCTCCTTGAGCATTGGAACTTCTGCTTTCTACAGCATATTTCTTGGTGCTTCTTTTCTCCTCAATCTGTACATTCTGTCTTTTTCCTTACTTAGCTTGTGCCTTTTCATTATAGATCTGCATAACAGTGGCCACTAAGAACCACGACAGTGTAAATACTAGGTAGTCTTATTATCTCCTCCACCAAAGCCATTAATCCAAAACTCTTCAATTTAGCCTCAGGCAGATTTTTTTTTTTCCAACAATGACAGAAAGCAGCCATATACATTAAGAAAATATCCCATGAACAGTATTTTTTTTTTTTTTTTGATTTTTCGAGACAGGGTTTCTCCGTAGCTTTTGGTTCCTGTCCCGGAACTAGCTCTTGTAGACCAGGCTGCCCTCAAACTCACAGAGATCTGCCTGCCTCTGCCTCCCGAGTGCTGGGATTAAAGGCGTGCGCCACCACCGCCCGGCTCCCATGAACAGTTTCTAGGCCACTCATTAATATTATTATTCTCTGAACTCTTTTGTTCCAGGCCATCATAAACTACACTACTCTCAGCTCCACTGGCTTCAAGATTCCGAGTAGGAAGGCCCATTAAGACCCATTTACAGCACTCAACTGCTTTCGTAATCCATAATCCCAAGGCCCACATTCTACTACCAAGGAGCATGGTCAGGCCTGTCACAGCAAACACCTACTCCTGGTACAAACTTCTGTCTTAGTCACTGTTCTATTGCTGTGAAGAAATCCCATGGCCACAGAAACTTGTATGGAAGAAAACATTTAATTGTGGGCTTGCTTACAGTCACCAGGGCAGGGAGCATGACAGCACGGTCAGACACGGTGCTGAGGAAGTGACTGAGCGTTCTCTATCTACAAGAGCAGGGAGAGACGCTGGGCCTTGTGTGGGCTTTTGAAACCTCAGATTACACCGCCAGTGATGCATTTCCTCCAACAAGACCACACCTCCTAATCCTTTCCGAATAGTGCCACTCCCTTTTGACTAAGCATTCAAATATAGGAATCTATGGGGACCATTCTTATTTAAACCACAACACCCAGAAAAAGGATGCAAGGATGTAGATGTAGGAGGAAGCAAAGTTAAAATTCTTAGGGAAGAAAGCAAAATCTTGAAGACAAAAAGGAAGAATAATAGTATGCAGTAACTGGCTCCTAATAATCTGTATAGCACTCATTCACAATTCCTCATTAGCTTTCACTCCCTAAGAGCCCACTACGTATGTTCAAAATGCTGTGAAAAACTAGTGAATAAACAAAAGCTACTTCTATCCAAAGAAGGGCCAGATAGACACCGCAACAGAAGAACAATGAACTCTACAAGTAAGTACACAATGTGTTAGAATATAGGGTACTAGGAAAAGGTAGCAGAAGGGTAGCAGGAAAGGTGAGCAGGAGAAGATGGAGCAGGGTGGGTGAGCAGGGGAGGGCACTGGGATGGTGGCGACTGAATGATGTCTTACAGTTGGAGTTTGCGGATAGAAAATAGCCAAGCTGGAGAGAAGGACCCAAGGAAAGCCCACTCCACATATTCAAAAAGCAACCGCTTGCCAAGATACAGAGCAAAATCTGCAAGGTAGGGTAGTACAGATGTGGTCAAATGGAACTGGACACCAAGGAGGCACCTGTAAAGTAGAGCAAGGAAATACAACGATGCCTGGGGACAGAAGCCGCATGGTTCGCATAGGCCTGAAAGACAGCACAGAGGACAAAGCAGAGGATGAGGAGATCCACCAAGGACTGTGCAGTAAGCCAGAGAAGCACAGAGTGCCAGCATCAAGAGACATCATAGGAGCTGGTGATGTGTTAGACTCGTCATGTGTGTGGAGGCTGTGATGACCGCATCTGTCCACGTTGTCTGTAATACCTACTGGATTTTGAATACCTCCTAAGGTATAGAGTACACTTCACTTCCCTGAACAAGCAGACAATTAGCAATATAACCTTCCTGTTTCCTTCGTGACTATGACATACTCCCATTCAAATTCTTAACTTAAAAAGGGAAAGAAGTAGCAAAAAAATCATGTGAGCACAATTTTAAAGTTATTGTTTCATTGCCAAGAGTGTTGGTGCACGCCTTTAATCCCAGCACTCCAAGGGTAGAGGCAGGTGGACATTTGTGAATTCAATGTTAGCCTCATCTTCATAGCAAGATCTAGGTCAGCCAAGAATACAAAGTGAGACCCTGTCTCAAAAAAATTTAAAAAAGGTTATTGCTATATGAAAATTACATGATTAGTACTGTATTAGAAGTTTTATTTCATGGCAGAGAAGAAAAAAGCAAAGAAACATATTCTCACCATGTAACTCTAGCTAGTCTTAAACTGAAGACCTTCCTGCCTCAGTTTCTCAAGTGCTTGAATTATGGACAGGTACTAGCATGTCATGGATTAATGCATTATTAATTTAAATTTATAAAACAAAACATAATGAATATTTCAAATTGATCAACTCATTTTCAACATACCAATTAAATGGCCAAGCAAAGGAAGTATAGGTGAGTACTCAGACATATTTCCTCAAAGGTCCTAAAGATGCCATGATATAAAACCAGCTGCTGGGTTTTGATATGATGATGAGGAAAGTCTTCAGTAAGGAAAGTAGCTGAGCCTTTAGGGCAAGACATCAGACACAGACACCACTGCGGCTCACAGGGCTCCTGGTGAGGCTGTCACTCCTAGCTTCTTTTCATGGACTTGGATTCAACAGACCACTCACACTGTTTGATGTTTTTTCAAATCACTGTGTAAAAGTAATTCAGTTTACAATAAAATATTCAGTTAATAATACTCAAATTATTGAGAAAACTCTCAATGTGGAACAAAATATTTACACTACTGGATTATTCTAAAAACAGAAAGTGACTTAAGGTGTTCTAGAAATACAACAGTAACTACAGTAACAAGTAGAATTGTCTACTATTTTACTGTTTTGTTTTTGCTTTTTGAAACAGGGTCCCACTACATATGTAACTCAGGCTGCCGTTAAATTCACCAGCTTATATTGCTCAAGCTGATATAAAACTCCCAGGAATCCTGCCTCAATTACCCAAATGGTAAGATTACAGACATGCACCAAGCATTCTAAATTCCTTATGATCCTAGTACAAGGTATTTAGTATATTTAACAATTGAAACTGAATCTGTAAAGTGTAATAATGAAGAGAAAAACTGCTTTCTCTTAAGGCTCCACTTAAAACATAACTTATAGGAGTGCACACAGACTTCCCAGCACATGGGAGGGAGCTACAGACTCTGTGACTCTGGGGGAAAGCAGCCTTGAATACACCTATAAACTCCATACATGCTGTGAACCTGCAGGCTTACAAACAGTGGTGAGCATCTCTCACCGTGCACGCTGGTCAGAAACTCATCAAAAGTGGGAGAGCAAGTTTCTCACCAGCTAGTACATGATGTCATCAAGAACCACCGCTCTGAGCAACAGTTCTATGGTTCCCACTACAAAATATCAAAGCAAATAGCTGTCAAAGGCATAAATTAAATCAATTTCAAATTGAACAGAAAATTATTTCCTATTTTCCAAAGGCACTGATTTGGAGTGATCTTAAACCTCTGGAAAAGAATTCCTCGATTCTCAAAAATTCTGAAGTCTAATTACAAGTAATTATAGCTTTTCATTTTCAACATGATGAAATAATTTGATTCTTTTAACAAGAGGTCTGGTTTAGCTCAAAACAGACAAGTGCTTCTGCACTGAGTTAGTCCACAGAGACAATGAGGATCATTCTCAATAGAAAGCTATGGCTACATGTGGCCATAAACAAAGCAAAATGTTTGTATGTGCTACAAATGCAGTTCTCTCTTTCACATGCATGAGACAAAGCAAACAGCCCACTATAAGACAGACTTGAAAATAAGAACACTGTAGAAGAAAACACAAATCTCTGTGGTCATCTCAAAACTCGGATACACGCAAGCTGTTCTTCAAAGGTGAAAAGAGCAAACCGTCTGATATTCTGGGTAGTGAGGAAGTCACTGGCAGTAAATGAAAACTAGTGTTAATTTGAACATTTAATACCAAATCTAAAAGTGAGTTTTATCAGGGTGTTCCTAGTCCTTTAAGAAAAGATAACGAATGGGATTCTACGGACCTCACAGGTATTCCTAATTGCAAATACACACACAAACTTAATCAAAGCTTAAGTTTCTGAAAGCAGCCCACATTTTACCCTGGGAAGTTTGCAAAGCTGCACCCTCTCCCCTGTGCCTTCACAGAGTGCTTTAGTTATGACTCACTCGGAGAAGTGGTCACATGCTATCAGACCATAAGACTGCTTTCCACCCTGACCTGACACACCTGCTTACAATTACATCTCAGAAAACTAAACCAGTAGTTGAGCAAGGGCAGGCCAACAAGAGACAACCCAGCAACAGGCAGCAGCAAGTATTACAGTCAGCGCCACCCACTACATGTAAAAAGAGCCTACCAAGTATATCTTGAAAGCATGAGGGTACGATCTTCCCAGATACTCATTCCCACCAAGACAGCAACTGTGCCTGAGACATCGGGTTGAAAAATGCTACTGACACAAAAGTTTGCTAAGCCAATCAATGATTTTTTCAATAAATAATATTAGCTGTGTTTGTCTTACTAAAATATAAGTAACTCCTCTCCACCACCACCACCCCCAAAAGAAACAGTGCTTTAAACAGAAAAACAGTGTAGCCATTGTATTACGTGAGTGCACCATATCCCAGTGTTCTTAAGGCTACATCAAGTAAAAACACCAATCTGGCCAGAGTCCAAGACAGAATCATAATAACCAAATTTTCAGACACAGTAAGCTTTGACAGAGGAAAAAAAATAAGAGTCTTTGATCACTTCCAGGTATCAACTACTTACATGCCTCACAAAGCTAAACTATGCTAGAAACATTAAACCAGAACTCTGTGACCACACTAAAAAGTACAATAATTTATCATACTTATGAAAAGAGTGACATCGCTGGAACCTCACTGCAACTAAAGCAATGCCCTACACAAGAATGCAGTACAGAGGATGGTTAATCTGAGGCCCAGCTTTACTCCCAGTAATCTAATCTCTACACAACTTACTATTACTTTGACATTTGACCACATTTTTCAAAGTCAAGAGTTGGGTAAATGTGGTCTGGATGCTTTGTGAAAAGTCCATCACATCCAAGAATCTTTAATACAACTGAATCTATTGCCGATTAATGGAGAAAAGGCACAAATTAAAATCAACCTTTCGGTTCCCTATCGGTTTCTCTTTTGTCATAAAACATTGACATTGGCATTGCCTATATAACAAATTGAGGAGAAAGCCTTCAGAATGAAAGGCACAGTGTAGATGTTGAGGATCCCTCTCATGGAGCTGGCAACACGGTAAGCTCAAATGTTCCCTCAATTGTAATGACTGTAAGCAGCCCTTACAAAAGAAAGTTCACTGTGTCACCTTTGAATACATAGACAACACATCCCCACTGGAATATATCCCTCAGTTTATGGTACAACTGAAGGAGAAAGAATGGTATAAACTAATCACTACCTCACTTAAAAGGAAAAAGGCAGCTTTTCTTTAAATGGGAGATTTGTAAGAATTTGTATAGTCTCACAATGAAAGGTGACAATTCACATCTAAAAGAACATGAACAGAAATCTAATTGGAAAAGAAATCTTTAGGGAATATACAAGTCAGTCCAAGAATGAACTATGTCATTTCTATGCTTTGTTGGGGTGTAGTTACTAATGAAATAGCACATCACATAAATAGTTCAGCTTTCAGAACACACGGGTTCTTCAGCATAAACAAAAAGACAGAAAAAAGAGTAAGTAGGTGAAGCGTACATTATCTCTACTTCAATGATTCCTGTATGTCCTATCAGAGCCTATACACAGACTTCCCGCACTGAACCCACACCTTATTATGAACAGAGTTTTCAATAAACATCTCCTCATGTTCACCTCCCAGACCATGCACAGCAGTAGAAACCTAACTGGTACTACTGACTGTTGGTCTGAACTGAATTAACACTACAGTCTTCACACCCTGCTATGCCTACTTGAAATCACTATAAAGTGTAAATACTGACAACTCCAAGTGCTTGACTTTCCACTTCTATACTGACCATGAAAATACCTGGGATACAGCTATCGTAAGTACTACGATACTGTCGTCGAATAAGTATCTGTTTGCTTGGCTGGTTGTTGACTCACTAATTTGATGTGGTCTTGGAAACAAAAAAGTCATGAGGTTAAGGGTTAAAGCAAATAAGGAATACAAGTTTGCACCTTTAGATTCTTCTCAAACTATAAATGTATGGAAAATATCTGGTACATTAACTGTAAGCCTTGTCCCATACCTTAAATATTTGCATACAATGGTGTGATTATATCAGATTGTCAAACAATGTGCACCTCTCTATGACCACCAAGCATCTGTGCATTCCTCAGTTTGGAAAGCTCCTCAGGGACTTAATGCCCTTCACTCTAATCCCCTGATCCTCTGGCCAATCAGTAACAAAATGTCAGTGAGAAAGAAAGTGTATTGGAATATTTCTGTGAAAATCTTGAACACTTAACTTTGAACTGCTTCTAATAGCCTGTACAACATGACAAGTAAAGCAGATGGAACTCAATGTAGATGAGCCTCCGACAAATGGAACTCAATGTAGATGAACCTCCAACAAATGGAACTCAATGTAGATGCGCCTCAGATAATAGGGGGCTAGGACACAGGGACTAAGCACTTCCCAAGAATTAGGGAAGGGCCAGAAGAGGCCAAGAAGAACAAGAAATGCCCACTCTAGAAAACAGACAGTTCTAAGGCAAGAGCAATGGGAACCACCTTCAGCAATGCAGGACCATCTGTCAGAAGAAGAGCTACTTGAGATATACAAGGGCATAAGAATGCAACCCAAACATGAGAAACTGTTAAAGGCAAAGAAGCAGACGTCTCTGAAGAAACCTTTCCAAGAAACAGAATGGCTAGCCTTAAAGAAGTAAATGCCCCATGCAAATGTTTCAATGCATTCGAGAAGAAATTATGAACCAACAAAAGAACTGTCCCTGGTTCCCTGACAAACTTTCACATTCTGTGATCACACATGGATCTTAAAAGCACTTAAGAAAATGAGCATCACATGCCAGGAACCGCTCTACTGGGGAGAAACCAGAAGAATCAGATGGCTTCCTGTACACAGAAACTCACTGAGCAGCCAAGAATCCTGATGGAAAGACTGGATCAATTTAAACATGCCCACCAAGAAAGGTAGTAACATACTCCATCCTAAACACTGAATAGGCTGGGGGATGGGGGGAGAAAGCTAACTACAACCAGAGCCTAACCCTTAGAGAGAATAGGGCTGTTATCACAATGATACTGAGCTAGTACCTGACAGAAAGCTATTAAGTCTTTCACAAAACTAGAAATAGAATTCACTGTTCCTGGACTCTTGATTTTAATACAATTTTGAACCAAGCAGTTAACAAGATAATTAAAACATGAGTCTTCCAACAGGATATGGTAATGCATGCCTGTAATCCCAGCACTTGGGAAGCAGAGACAACCTGAGCTACACAAAGATACCCTACTTTCAAAAAAAAAAAAAAAACCAAAAAGAAAAAGATAAAAAAAAACAAACAAACAAAAGAACACAGTCTTTTGACCACCAAAACAAACTGCAGTACTTTGTTGGGGGAAATTGCCCACATGGATTATTTCACAATTTCTATTCTGTAATTCCTTCTTAATACCATATATGCTTCAAAAGTTTCTCTTCAATGTCTTTCAATGGGAATATTGTCCCATGCATCTCAAGAAGAAAGCATGAACAGATTCCTAGTGTCATTTTTGGATGTATTACTAGAAACAAAAGCATTCTGTCCACACTTGCAAACTCAAAATCTCACAACTGCAAGAGAGCTCTATTCCCAAGCAAGGTTGCTGCCGCTGTTCTCACATTGGAAAGCAGCTAAGAACATGTAGAAAAGATGGGGAGCCAGGCAGTGGTGGCTCACATTTCATCCCACCACCAGGGAGGCAGAGGCAGAGAGAGCTCTGTGAGTTGGAAGTCAGTGTGATCTACAAACTGAGTTCCAAGACAGCCAGGGTTACACAGAGAAACTCTGTCTTGCAAAACAAAAAATAAATAAATAGTAAATAAATGGATGGATGGATGGATGGATGGATGGGTAAATAAATATATGAAAAAGCAGTATCTGGAGAAACACTACTTCAATAAGCCTATGCTGAAAATTAATTTAAAATGGTGAGTCAAATGTGAAGTTTCAGAAATATCTTTTTATGTATGTAGAGGAGTGATATAAACGACACAAAATGTCTAAAAGAATTATACATGATAAAAGTTCCAATAGGAAAATTAGAGGGTGGGTTAGAGACTTAAATGACGGCACACATGAAAGGCCTGCAGACAGAACCGTGGGAAGGAAGTCAGAAAGCATAAATGTTCATGATCCTTGAATTGCCTCAAAATGTAAAAATATTACATAAACTGACAAGTCCGGGGCAATTTTATAATTGCTAGAGTAACCACAAAAATGAAAAGGAGCCCAACCTCAAAGCTAACTGTGGTGATATTTGTTTGTGCTATAACAAATAAAGCTTGCCTGAAGATCAGAGTGCAGAGTTAGCCACTAGTTAGCCATAGAGGAAGTGGAGACATGAAGGGACATGGCTGGGAGGAGAGAAGAATATAAGGCCAGAGGAAGACAGGGGCTCGGGATTCAGTCTAAGGACTTGTAGAAACAGGATAACCCATTTCGTCTGAGGATTTCATAGAGGAAAGAACTAGTGGCTGGCTGCTCGGCTTCTCTGATCTTTCATCATTAACCCCTGTATCTGATCCCAGGTTTTTATTATTAGGATCAATTATAATTCGCCTAACAGCTAACACCCCAGGAGTGACACAAATGACCTAGGGAAGGCAAGGGAAGACAGCAGCAGGAGTGAGTTCCTCCCGCACTCACATCCACCCACGCCCCACTTAGACACAGAAGACTGTTCTTCCCAAAGACCAGCCAGGGAAGGCCCACCATGAAAAAGTTACTGCCAAGGAAGTTGACCACATAGTAAACGCACAGCACTCCTGCTCTCAGGAGACTCAACCTCGGAGGAAGGAGCCTGGTGAGGAAGAAGAAAGAAAGTGCACGGGCATTTTGAAGTTAGTGATAGTATGGCCAAAAGTATGCTGAGGACCAAATGTTGGTCACTGGATCTGGAAGATCACAGAACACCGGTGATTCAGTATAACTGTAGGCAGAGACTGCTTGTTCATTTCCCAACCTCCCAGACCCAAACAATCACACATAAACTATATTTATTACAACACTGTTTAGTCAATAGCTTAGGGATATTCCTAACTCACTCTTACAACTTAACCTAACCATTTCTATTAATCTGTGTATCATCACAAGGCTGTGGCTTACTGGTGCAGGAATGTTATTCCTTAGGCAGAACTGTGGCGTCTCCTTGTGTGTCCCCTCACACCTGACCGCGTCCCCTCATACCGTGACTGCATTCCTTCACACTTCTTCATGTGATAGTCATTAATTCAATCCTACTGGCTTACACAAGTTAGCCCTCGAGACCCAACTCACAGTTCCTGCCCACTATTCAACACTGCCTTACTGGCTTGCACAGCCTTGTCTATATTGTAATTGAGCTTAACAATTTCAGGTATCCAAATGAATCCCCCCCCCAAATGTATGTATACAAATCTGTGTTTTATTGCACAGGGCCACATTATATAATAAGCAACTATTTAAGCAACCGTAAGTTCAAGACTGACTACACAAAATTGACTATATAAAAACTTTGTGTCTTGGTTTGATTTCTATTACTGTGATAAATACCATGACCAGAAGCAAGTTGGGGGAAGGGTTTTATTTCAGTTTATAGCTTAAATTTGTCATGAAAAGAAGTGAGGGCATGACCTAAGGCAGGACTGAAAAGGGTATATAAAGAGATGCTTCTTACAGGCTTGGCCACCAAGCCTTGCTCAGCTCGCTTTCTTAGCTCCTTGGTTTATGTGACCAGGTAAACCAACTAAGGTTCTGACTTCGCTTTGGAAAGTGTGTGCATATGTTGCATGAAATTACCAAAATAAAATTTAAAAAAAGATGAAAAACTGCTAATAAAAAACAAACTTTTAAAAACCTTTGATGTGCTAGGCTTGGTGGGATACACATTTAATCCCAGCACTCAGGAGGTAGACGCAGATAGATCTCTGACTTTGAGGCCAGTCTTATATACACATGAGTTCCAGACTAACCAGGACTGTATAGTGAGACAGAATCTCAGCCCCAACCCCTCTCCCCCAATGGAAAAAAAAAAAAATTATGGAAAGTTCAGTGTTAACAGCACTTGCTTAGGACGTGCAAATGCGAAATCCCGGCTTCAATTTCTATCCGGCTCCCTCAAAAACCAAAACAGAGAGACAGAGACAGAGAGAGAGAGACACACAGAGAGAGACAAGAGACAGAGAGAGATCTAACCTTCTCGTATCAAATACGATGAAATAAGCCTAACTACTGAATATTTACAGACAGCTTACTTTTTAAGATTCATACACAACTCTCCAGGACAGACGCTGCTTTAGTAGTTCGAGTCATGTGAGCACATTTACTTGGGAAAAAATATAATAATGCTGTGATAAGATTTTACCAGCTAGGTGAGAGGTAGGATACCTGGCTAGCTACCACCAATCCCAGAATCCAACATGTTTCAGATTCAACCTTCTTAAACAAGCTTTAAGGACCCAATAGTAAACTGGGTTCCCCAAATGGCAGAATCACAAAACAGTTTCTGTTTGCTAGAGAAATAAGAGAAATATAAAAGACAGCTAAGTGTGTGGAAAGACTGTCCTGAGACCCTCATCCTCACTCTACAGCATTTAGAAACCAAGAAAAAGAAAAATGGGATTGTATTACAGACCCCCATAATAACAGTTTATCAACGTGTTTGGTTTTAGGTATAGCTTGAAGAGCATGGGATACGTGAGCATGGTAAATCAGCCTCAAGAGGGAAAGCTAAGTTGGTACCAATAGCAAAACAGAATATGAGCTTATAAGTGCAACTGAGATCTTGTATTTACAAAAGTAAAATGTGTCTTTTTAACTGGAAAAGATGTGTGTAACACATCATAATTTATAAAAAAAAAAAAAAAGGAGGGATGGGAAAAAAGTAAAAAGTGTTTTTTAACTTGAAAAGATTTGTGGAGCACATCATAATTCATTCATTGAGCGATTCATTAAAATCATGTGTTACAGAGAAGTTTAAATTCTATACAGTTGGCTTATATCTTTAAAATTGTAGGTGTGTATTTTCTAAGATACTGTTATAGCTTCCTTAAATGGTAGGTCAGAGGACATCGATGTGTGTAAATATTTGGAACTAGGAATTCTAACTAACAATTTTCCAATGTAGGCTGTTATAAAATTTTAAGTAAATAATGTTGGATTTAGGCTACAAAGGTGAACCCAAATGCAGAAATATTTAAATTACAGTGAAATAAAAAAGGGCCTTTTTTTTTTAATGCCTGGAAATTTGTCTACAAAACGCAAACCAAATCAATTATGCTGAATGTTTTCCAAAGAAGTACAAAGTGATCTAAGTACCTAGCCTGCAGGAAGCAGGGTAACAGAAAGCCCAAGAGGCCAGCCTCGTACTGACCCCTTGACCCTCAAATAGGCTACTTCACAGAGCAACAAGAACTTCAGCACAGATGACTCTAAGGTTTGCCACTTCCTTGGGCTTTCAGAGGGGAAACAATGTGACTCCAAGCATCCTTCTAAGTGGTAGACAGAAGGCACATGACTCCCTGGGAAAGGAATCCCAGGGGAAGCCCCACGCTGCAACACAATGGTCAGGACTGAGAATGGTGCTCTGGAGCTGCTGAAGGCATTAGGTTGTAATGATGTGTTCAGTAACGGCAGGAAACAGACACACTGCTGCCTCCCAACCACCCTGATACCCAGAGTCTCCCACAAATTTCAGCCTCATCCCTCGTTTCCTCTGTTCATATTGTTGCAGTGCCTGCAAAAAAGCCAGAGACTTTACTATCACAAAGTCAAAGACAAGGTTAGAGTCCATAATCCATAAAGTGTCTGTGTAGCATAATCTAATCTTGATCCAAGAAAACAGTGGGAGTCAAGCACAACTTAAACGTCTAAATATCTGTATTTCTATTCTGATAAGTCACAGCTGTATTCAAAATGATTACGCTCATTTAAATTCATCTTTCAGAAAAGTTTTTATCCATTAAGAAAAAGATATTCATAACAGGCAAGGTATAACAGCAACATAACTGCGTAAAGACGAGCAGATGAGGCCAGGCGGTGGTGGTGCACGCCTTTAATCCCAGGAGGCAGAAACAGGCAGATTTCTGTGAGTTCGAGGCCAACCTGGTCTACAAGAGCTAGTTCCAGGACAGGCTCCAAAGCAACAGAGAAACCCTGTCTCAAACAACCTCCCCACCCAAAAAAAGATGAGCAGATGAGTAGGTGTAGTGTATGTACATATAACACAGTATTCTGCTTTAATACTGTGTTTTTATCCTGACACACAGATAAGCTCTGAAAATATGTTACATGAAGCACACCAATCTCAGAGGAAATCTGTATACAAAGAAAGCAGCATGAACAAATTCCTAGAAACAAAGTAAACAGAACAGTAACTCATTGGGTGGTGAAGTTACAGTTTGCTGGGTATGAAGTTCCAGTTTTTCAAATGAAGAGCTGTGGATGGAGGTGACAATCACCATTCATTTACTTAGTAGCACTATAGAGCTCAAAATGAGGAAGAGGTTATCTATTATGCTGTGCACACTTGATCTCAATCACACTTGACACAGATACTCACTGTACACCAGTTCCTATGCTATAGCCCCAAGCACGTTCTGAGAAGTCAGTGCTCTGTCGAGCACACTGCATTGGTACTGACCCTGAGACTCAGAACCAGCAAGCCATGGAGCCAGGTGCTGGCACTAAAGGGGATCCCAACACTGGCTCCTTCAGCAGGGATCACTGAAGGACACAGAGGAGCATGGCCCCTGCGTGAGGGTGACATACAGACTAGAGGAGCATTTCACATTCAAAAAAAACAAACAAACATCATCCATCCTTTTACTTCACAATGCTTACTTTCTCCATTGTATGTCACAGAGAATTGGAACAGGAAACTTTTTACATAATTCATTATCGTTATTGTTGCTGTTGCTGTTGTTAGCAGCCTAAATAAAAGCCTTGTTTAGAAAAACATGCACTTGTTAAACTTGGAAATGACATTTGCTGTTTACAAGTGGCTTATTCCAATTTCCCTGCACACATAGACTCAATCTAAGGCCATCGTGTGCACCCAAGATGCCAATTTTATTCCATCATACAATGCATTTAAATAATATAGCTTTTTCCACTGTTTTTTAAGAAAATTATCTGATTTTTAAAACTAGTGTCATAAATGTAAGCCTAACAGCAATGTAATCTTAACTGAAGAATATAAAAATAGACTCCTAAAAGCTTTGTGCTTAGAAAATTCTTCATGTCATCCACTCCACCAGTATTTTTCTCTAGTATTCCCCCAACACCTGCCAAGGGGTTAACCTTTCTGACGGGAATGGTGCAGTTGAACTTGGACACCACCACTCTTATGAGACAAAGTAGAGATCTCAGGTCAGGCCCATGGACATTAGATCAATATACCTGTCGAGGGTTCTTATTATTAATTCATTGGCTGGCTGGCTGGATGGATGGTTAGCTGGCTGGTTAGTTGGATGGATGGTTGGTTGGATGGATGGTTGGTTGGCTGGCTGGCTGGCTGGCTGGCTGGCTGGCTGGCTGGCTGGCTGGCTGGCTGGCTGGCTAGCTGGCTGGTTAGCTGGCTGGTTAGCTGGCTGGTTAGCTGGCTGGTTAGCTGGCTGGTTAGCTGGCTGGTTGGTTGGTTTGGCTGGTAGGCTAGTTGGTTGGCTGACTGGCTGGTTGACTTGTTGGTTGGATAGTTGGTTGACTGGTTGGATGGATGGATGGATGGATGGATGGATGGATGGATGGATGGATGGATGGATGGATGGATGGATGGCAGGCTGGTTGGCTGGTTGGCTGCTGACTGGCTGGTTGCTTGTTTTAAGGCAGAGTCTCTCTATTTAGTCCTGGCTTTCCGGAAACTCACTATGCAAACCAGGCCTCCTGAAACTCACAGAGACTCGTGGGGGCTGGAACTAGAGCTGTACCACCACTACTGACACAACTTTTAAATTTATTCCTTCCCCTTAAGGAGTATCGTAAAAACACTACACTGCTCGGGTAGTCTAAAAGAATAGAAATAGTATGTTCAGTTTAGTTCAGCATAACTTACAGCAGTTAGTCAAGAGCTCCAGGAATGTGGGCAGAGATCAGGGAAACTGAGTTACTCTTCATCCACTCATCAGTGCTTCCATTCAGTAATAGAGAACCCAACTAAACACTGTATGATGAAAAAAAAAATCACAAAACTGGCCTCTTAGTTTGGATTTGCCCCAAACCAGAACTCAACTGGTTGGTTGGGAATATCAGAAAAGAATTGGGGGGGAGGGGAGATAAACCAAGAGCTGCTCTATCTACAGGAATAGGCTCAAAGTACAAAATGGGGTGGGGAGAGGGCAGTGAAGAAACAGCGTCAGCATCAGTCCATCAAGTCCATCCCCTGTTCAAAGAGGACCTCAGGGACCATGGTCCTGGCAGACTCTGGCTGCTCACCCCTAAGCCTCAATGCATGTGAATTCTGTGTGTACACATGCCTGAATGTATTCTCATGTACATGCATGTGCTGAAGGTGCACATAGGTGTGGTATGCAAGCACATGTGTATGTGTGTGCAGAGTCTGGAAGACAGCCTCAGGGGCACCCACCAAAGGAGGCCTACTGAGACAGACACAGTGTCTCACTTAGGCTTGGCTGGCCAGTGAGTGGCAGGAATCTGCCTGCCTCCATCTCTCCAGCGCTGGAAAGACAAGTCCTCATGCTTGCAGGGTGGAAAAGGGCACTTTACTGACTGAGCCTGCCTTCTGCCACCATCACCACTTTCTGCTAATGTTAGGTGTCAGAAAAACACTTAGAACTAAACTAAATAAATAAATGGCATCGTGAGACACTGTGCCCACCTCCAACCAACATCCCAGAATGCCATGTAACTCAAGAGCACACCAAGACGTAAGCTTGGAAAGGATTTGTTCTCCAAAACACTGAAGCAAGATTGCATTCCTGCATTCTTCAGTCTCCTGGAAGTTTTCAAATATCAGTAGCAATGCTTACAGATATATGCACTTTGCTACTCTGATTTCAAACACTATCTCAAAAAAATAAATAATATAAGAAGACATATATGATCAAACTACGAAGAAATATTAACACATAAAGTCACAATGGCACAAGAGAGACGAAAAGATGAGCCTAAGGGATGTACATGTGGGTTCCATGGAAGTAAATGCCCCACTTCTTGAACAGATATAGGATAATGTGTAAACTTACTACTCCTCCCTTTGCTAAATGTGAACATATATGTATAACTACCATATATACAAATATAATATATATACTATATAATCACAATAAAAGTTCTAATTAATACCATATTAGCCAAAAAAAAAAAAAAAAAAAAAAAAAACCACTACAAACTACTTTCTAACACTGTCTGTTCTCTTGCTTTCTAGTAACTAAAAATCTGGACAAAATGACTGCCCCAAACATGACATCCGTCAGCACCACTTCCCTCTAAGGGTCAGTGACTGGAACTCAAACATGCCAAGAGAAACTTTCTGATTAGCTCTTGGCAAGGAGAGGAAGGCCTCTCTCATCCATGACACACAGATGCACAGCACTCGGTGGTGAGCTCACACAGTGATGGCAGCTGGACAATACAGGGCCCTGCTCAGGACAGTGAGGAGGAAGGTTTCCTGCTTTCTAATGCAAAGACACCACAGGTCAACTATGGAGCAATTATTGACTTCTTTGGTACAATAAAAATAAAACTATATTAATACAACAGCATTTCTGTCCTATTCAACAAAACCAATCCAGACCGTGAAGAATGACCAAATGTGCAACAAAACTCATTTACCATCCACTGTGTGCATAAAAGTGCTCTACACTTCCACACAGTTTTACCCAGCAACTCCTCCACACTACAGAGAACACTGACACTATACCTGGTGAAACAAAGTGCCTGAGACCCCGTGACTTTCAGGGAAACTGGAAACCTTGATTCCAGCCTGAGCACAAAGAGCCCAGACTGTCCGTGTACGCTGAGAGAAAAGTAACGAGAGGTTTTGATGCTCAAGGTCCTAGAAGTCAATAAATGCTAAAGATAAAATACACCAAAAGCCTGAAGGATAGTAGAAAGTATGTGTACATATGTGTTCACATGTACACGTGTACACATGCATGTATGTTCATGTAAGAAGCAGTATCCTTCTCAATCAAACCCCACCTTGTTCTTTGAGCCAGGATCTCCCACTAAGCCTGAAGCTGGCTATTTCTGTACAACGGCCTATGAGCGCCAGGGATTGTCTTGTCTCTACTTCCCCGATTGCAGATGTCTGTGCTTGGATCTCACATGGATGCTGGGAATACAAACTTCTAACACAGCAGGCACTTTACAGACCACATCATCTGCCAGACCTTATGATTATCAACAATAATTTAAATAAGATAGTTTTAAAAGCAGTTACTAGCTTTAAAAATAGGTCACATGCGACCTGGTTTTCTTCCAAGGACCTGTGGTGATAACTGATGACCACTGTTGGTTAAGTGTCATTTGTCACACGTGCAGGGAGTAACCTGATACACACCCCGGGGCGATCCCCGACACAGCACACGTCTGTGCAATTCCAAAATCTAGACAGAGCTGTCCCAGGCCAGTTAGTTCTGAGCACTGATGAATGCACTGTAATCTGTGTACAGTTCTTTCGGTCAGGTACTGGGAGATACAGCACCGCTACAGTGAACTGTCACTTGATGGCAGCCCTCCCGCCCTGGCCACAGCCTGGCCATCTACTGCTTAGAGGGCGCTATCTTTGGCTATAACAGGGTCATAAAGACCCAAGGATACAACAGTAGTGGGGCTCTCCTCCTCTAACTCACCTTCCCATCATTCCTAGAACCCCTCAGCTCACCTTCTATGACGTCACATCTGACACCCTGTCATCCCCTCTTACGGACCCTTGCCAGACACAGCTCTTGGCACAACTCTAACAATTGCCAGGATTATTCTAGATGGGACCTGAGCACAAGCAAGCACAGGAGATCTGCAGAGATGCCGAAGCACTGTCCTGACGACCCCAGCTCGTCTTCACACAGCGCTGCATGGGACCAGCACATGTCATTCTTCAATAGGTTTTCTGAACTGAAGTGCAAGACTTTCCATTGATTCGTTACGACCACCTACTCCATAATCTATCCCTCCCAAGTTTCTGTCACCAACATTTCAATAAGTTTGCCCTTCGTCTTTGTTTCAGATGCCGGGCAGGGGAAGGGTAGAGAGACAGGGGACCATCTACTAAAACAATGCAAATTTGGGTAAATCTCAAAGCTAAGTACTATTTGGCTTTAGATGTGGTAACTTTAAGAGCCATCTGATGACAAGTATTTAAATGTAATTTTCCAGGCACAATACTCTTAACAAACAATTCCCCTCATTCATTTTTACTTAATTAAAATGGGACTTTTTTTTTTTTTAAGAAGTAAAAATAGATGCTTTAATGGACACAGGTGATAGCAGAAATGGTCTCTCTGAGAGAAACAAGTTCCCGGCATCAACATCACACAGCCGGGATGCAGAGCTCCCAGCTGCCTTCCACAACAACACAGGGCTGTAGACGGTACAGAAATACAGCTGCAATTCACCTGGCAGTTTGATGCAGCATACTCGCACATGACAACACATTGATTTTACTTCTGCCTCCATGCAGACATCTATGTAAAGAAATCCATTAGGCAGACAGTTCTCATCTCTATTGACTGACAGAGTGACAATTGAATACTTTTCACCTTCCAAAGTGACTGACAGCTAGACACTTAAACAAGCCTTCAAGTTGCAATAATAGTATGAAACACTTTCAATTACCTGAATCAAACAAATCCATGATCCTACTGGCTGAATGCGTTTTTCTGTCTGCTGCTATGCCTGGCTTGGTTTACACTATTATTTGGATAATTTTGTTCCTCTTACAAGGATATTTTTCTCAAAGAATGAACTCATTTTATAAGAGATGATATATTTTTTAAATGTTAGAGGTTTCTATAAACACTTAAAACATGGGTAAATATGCAGCCTAAGCAAAACCTACTTACTTCTTTGTGCTTATAAAGCCTTTCAAAATCTGCTCCTGGATTCTACAAGCATTTTAGAAAACAGTCAGTTCTTGTAATGTGTCTTTTACATGAAGATTTCATGAATGTAAGTGGTGCTACAATCATAAACTAATTAAAATACAAAAATATTTATAATATTTATAACTACTTATATTCCGAGTCTTAAAGATTTTGTCGCTCTACTAGAAAGCTGGAATAAATTTAACAATGAAAAGCCTTTCTTAATTGCAGCCTAAATGTATATTTTCATTAAGAACAATAACTGAAAACATGAGAATCTTGAAGTGGAAACTAAAGACTGGAAGAAATCAGTGCATGAGTGAGAACTACACAATGGAATGTACCCCAGACTGCAAGGCTAACAGGCGTGTCCTTGTCTCCCCTCCACGCCCCCTGTTCATCATCCTGGGGATCAGAGCACAGACAGTGCAGAGCAGGCTCACAGACAGGGACACTCTGCATTCTCACGTACACCAGAAGAAAAGAACTCCTTGAGGACCTATGGCCATCAAGAAGAAGATTCGGAGCAAAGCTTGGCAAGACATTTTTAAGAATTAAAACTAAGCTGAGAAGAAAAAAGACCTAAAACAAAATTATGTTTTCACACATTTTTTCCTAAATACTTACCTTGGTAACAATGGCAAAGCATCCACAAGCTTTGGATAGTAAATAAAATTTTCTGAGAATCAGTTTTATTTGTGCTATGAAATGGAGGCACACAGCAAACTAAAACAACTCCAACCTTGCAAATCTACTCCAACTTTTCAAAATAAAAAGGCTGAAAATTATACTTTTGGGAAACATAGGTAACTTGCAAATGTAGAAACACCAAAAATATAAACAGCTATAGTTAACATTAAAAATACGTGTCTCCATGTAATCATATTTGACATCTCCATTAAAATACAAAAACCAATCAACGGTGTTTTTTAAATGAAGGGTTTGGGACAACCTATAAAAAAAGACTACGAACAATGTTCCTGATTACTGTATTAGTACAGCAGTTCTGATTACTGTATTAGAAATGTCTTGGCCTTTCTTTCTAAAGGCAGGTACTAAGCTTAGAGTCTTTTACAAGTCAATACTATTTGAAGGTGTCAATACAGAATTTACTGCGTGCACAACATAAAATGACTCCGTGTGAAAAGACTGGCTGTTACAGGCTATACAGCAAATTGATTTTCTAAAAAGGAATGCCGCCTGTATTTAACCTAACAGTGTAACCCTGTTGTACTACATGGAAAAGGATCATGCATATTGATTTCTTTATTACAATTCTTCTTGTGATCAGTAAACATTCTGTCTCAAAGAAAATCATTTTGTAGAAATGTCCTACGTCTGTGCTGGATTTCCATGTGACGTCTACGGCATCTGTGCTCAGCAGACGACAGTGTCGGCATCTGAGCTGTAAGCTGCCTCTCCTAGGTCTCTCAAAGTCACACACACCATCTGTACGTCTGCACTAGTTATTGGACCCATCATTAGATTAATTATAAAAAATTAAAAACTTTTAAATAGGTTGTTTTAATGTTCCAAACTCGGAGAGGCTTAAAAAAGAGTCACTGCCCTGTCAACCCAGCTTCTCTGTAACTGTATCAGTGTGCTGGTAATCGTCCCTGTGACATCGGAGGAGTCACAGCGTGTGGCTGCTAAAAGAACACGTGAAGACTACATGCTGCATGTACATCTCCACTAGGATAAACCCAAAACCTAACAGAAACAGAACAGGAATATGATATTGCTTTCTTTGAGGACAATTACACTTCGAAGTCTGTTAATATGGAGTTTCTAGAATCGATGTAAGCAATTAAAAAAATCGCGACAGAAATGTTCTGTGAGGCATGATTACGCTAAGGTCACTAGGTATTATTTGGAGTCAGTTTAGTTTATCACATTACCACATGACAGGACGTGAGGCAAAAATTATAAATTCCTTCCCTAAATCTGTCCTTTTCTGATCTAGATGGATGAAGAATAATTAACTCTTAATTATTCAGATGACTTCAAGGCAGTTTTAGGATTCAGTAACGATTGCAGTCATTTTAACCAAGGAAAGCAGTCTCCCATCATTTATCAAATCTTGCAACTTGACCAATGATGAATAAAAAAATCTATGTTTACCCACAGCCCTAACTGCTACCTTAGAGGTTGTTAAGCAACAAATTTCTTTAAACTCTACCATATGCAAATCATCAGATGCAATTTGCATTTTAAAGTATTTAACTCTACATATTTATTGGATTTTGAGGCCATGCTGATCATTGATTTATGTGCTTCTGGCAATCATATTTCCATATTTGTATGATTTTGATGACAGTAATAATTCAAATATGCAGAAAGTTGTTCTTTGAACAATATCTTTAATTACCTCCTCAAAGCATCATTGTTTTGCCTGCTGTACTGACAAAAGGGGTCTGAAATAAGAAATGGCATAATAATCCAAAACACGAAGAAATGTATTTGTCATGTTCTGTGCACCACCAATACACAAGATTGACTGCTCACATTAGCCAACCCTTAACCTTAAAAAGGCTGCAAAGCTCAGTAAACTCGTACCAAAACACTATTATTAATAGTGACATACTTTCACAATAAATTCAATCACATTTCATAACATTTCTGTTCAAAATGCAAACCCTGCCTCATTTACTTTGCCGCTAACCCAAAAAGTTTTTGCACTGTCTTCTCACTGAAATCAGCACAAATCACGTTCTTCCTTATGAAAGCCACCGAGGGTCATCACCATGAAAGATGTGACGAAGGTTTCCGCTGCTTGTTGCTCAAACAGATAAAACAATCAGCGTGATTTGAAGAGGATTCAACCATTCTGTAATTTTTTTATAATATATACTTAGACATTCACAATTATAGTTACGGACTTATTCACAATTATAGTTACGGACTTAAAGTAAAACATGAACAATTACATAATTAACTACAAACATAAGTTTTACCCCATAACTTTTATTAATTTCAGAAATTCATATTCTGTAAGATTTGTGATCATTTTCAACTATCAAAATGAGGTTATCTTATCAAAAAAGAATTTTTAAGGATAAAAAAAAGCATCAAAATAAAATCTTTAAAAAATAAGAATGTAAGCACAATGCTACAGTAACATATTCGGAAATCAGAAAGCAGGGCCAAAGTAAACCAACAGGAAACTCTTATTGTATATATTTCAAATAGTCACACTTCCCAAATTTCAGAAGAATGAAAATTGGAGGAGAAATAGTGCCATGTCCTCCAGCTTCTCAACAGAGACATGGAAAACACAAACCTGCTCAACACATAATACACTTTACTCACTGTCTCAAACATCCACATAATTTTGCAGTAATTGTTGTTCTTTAGAAAGTTAAAATATTGCTTATAGCTGCTGCAGCCAGCCTTAGTGACTATCACAGATGAGTAAACACCTGCCTGCTATTGACGACACTCCAGCACACAGACACGGAACACAGACGGAAGCCAGCTTTTAACAGGGAAGATGCATGTCAGAGACATTCATAACCTCGGAGTTGCTCTAATTGAAACACAAGTAGGTGGAAATACACTTCATGGTTATTTTTATACAAAACAATTTGAAAATCATATATGGGGCATTTCCTTTACAGTATTTTAAATTCACTTCAATATCCATCTAGACAGTGACACTGTACCTAAGAGTCCATTATTCATCAAAACTGTAAAATATTGCCACCATTTAAGTTAGGAAAATAGCACACATTTTCTAGGCAGATCTTAAAGACTGAAAACAAGGTGCTGTTCATGGTGCAGGGATGTGTAACCATAGCGAGAGGCATGGCTTAACAGTTTCAGGTTTCACACAAAAAGGAGTAAGAAAGAAAGAGAAAGGATGAAAGGGAAAGAAAGAGAAAGCAGGAAAAATGAAGAAGATGGAATACAACAGAGGAAGGGAGAGAGATCCGAAAGGAAAGGGAAGGAGGAAGAAGGAATTCCAGGGACACTCCTTGACTCCCCCTAGTGGTCAACAAGAGACAGCGCAGAAGGCTCCCGGAGTGGCTGGGTATCATTTTTTTGGAAGGCTGCCACAGGGCTTTGAGAAGTGATTCAAGACAAAGCCCAGAAAGGGAAGCTCTTAACCAGCAAAGGTGCAAGAGGCTGGTGCAAAGACAGTTAGTGGTCTCTCCGCTCTTGAATGTACAGCTGAGCAAGCACCACAAGCAAAGATCAATGAAGCAGGAAATCGCATACAGAAACCTGTGCAAGACACCACACCTAAGGGAGACTGATGGCTAAGTAACAAAGTTACCAGTTCAGATATCCTGCTCGGGGCACCTTCCTTCCCCTTCCCCTCCACAATAATGTTGAGTGAACAGATAGCAAATCACATAGAAATAAATGTGTACCAGGCTACTAACAAAAAACAAAACAAAACAAAAAAAAAAAAACCAGAAAAATGAACAGTAAAACAAACCTGATTTCAAAGAGGGGAAGGCTACATATGCACTACATTTCTCCTGCTGAAATCTTTCTCATACAACCACACACAGTTCACCTTCCATTCACAGCTCTCACCAGCCTGACCAGAGGAAGAAAAGTCTACTTTCATTTGCAGTTATCAACAACTCAGGCACCAGAGGAGCAAACAGAAAGTCACACAGTTTTAAAAGCCTGGCTCAACACTAGGCTGAAGTTACTGTACAGTCCACAAGAAAAAGCACACCCACGAACATAGGAGCCACACAAACCAATTTGAAGCAAGACTATCATCAATCAAGCTTCAAAATAATAAAAAGGACGATACAAAATAGCAACAGCTTTGATCAATAAAATTTAAATTAGTAAATTAAATGTTCACTATTCTAAATGACAAGATATAACTATCAAAGTATTGAGATTTATCTAAATATCTAAGTACAAAATCACACTGCTGTTAAGAACCTCAACATTACTCAAGCACCTTCCTCCCTGGACCACCTCTGCTACCCAGTCCTCTACTTCCCGTTCTCTGGGTCATTAGGTGCTAAGGGGACTCATTACTGCTATCTCCACCCTCTCCCTTAATTGCCCTCCAGGCACCATCCTTGTAATCACTGAAATGTTCTCAGCCCAGCCAGGTGCTCCCCAGGGCATCTCATATATCTCCACGTTTGGAATCAAAGTATACAATCAGGATAGGATGTCCAAGTTCATGATGCCAGAGGGGACAGAACTAATATTGTTTGCATTATTAAAATCTGTGTCCTTGATCCTTTTGTAAACTTAAATTGCATGGTCTCAGGGTAGGGTCAAATATCCTTTGTCTTTAAGGCTGTCCACTAATGAGAATTATTATTGTATGTTCACAAACGTAAACACACCTATGAGCAGTCGCATACCCCCTAAATTAACTATATGCCAAAAAACTTACATTACCATAAAATTTGAATGTTTCTCAGAAAAATTAATTAGCTATTTTTATGAGACGTAACATAACTGAAGAAGTGGCCTTTAACTATTTGATTCAAAAGAACCATCTGGATATTCTAACTATCCCTTCACAAACATTGAGAATGAAATTGCCAGCACTTAGCTATAATTACGGTCCATTTCGAAATCTCCTTCGATTACATGATAAATATATACACCATCAATAAAATATAAATTCATTTGTTTTCAAGAATAATGCAAAATGTATATAGAAACTCTAGATGTTACCAAATTCTAAAGCCTCACAATTGTTTCCTAGTTTGTAAAACAGAAAAGTACTATTAATAACAATATAAACAACTGCTGCCAGCCACAGAAGCTGGCAACTGATCGAAAGGGACCTAAAATTATGGTCTGGCAGCACTATACAAGGTTGGCATTTCCATTCGCAAAATAAAACCAATGCTAAATCTTGAAGTACTTGATTAAACCAATACCTGCAAGACATAAAAATATCAGATTTATTTTTACAAGTATGAATGCATACATGCAGGAGGACACACAAGCACATACACCCTTGAAGAAAGAAAAATGGATATCCATTAAAAGAAACATTCTATACTAGTAGAGGTATGTATTCGTTCGCTGACAAAATGTTCTTCTAGCTAAAACACACAGAGATACAATAAATTCAAGATCATTTGCTCAGGTATCTACAGTGCTATTTATGGACAAGGAAGAAAAACCAATGTAACACTATCGCCCTGACGCTCTACGTATACGCTAGCTCCAGTCCAGTAGCCAGGGAAATGGCTGACTACAAAGCAGATATTAAATAATTCAGAACCTAATAGTTTTTTAATAGTAAGTTTGTATTTTTATTATTTTAACTCCTAAAATCTGCAGGTACAAATCCAGATTAGTATTGATAATATAAATATATAAAAACAAAAGATACATATAAACATATGCTTTCCTTTGCATATATGTGTGTATGGAACACATGAAATATTCTTAGTAAATGCCAGAAATAAAAGATTCATAGTGCTTCAACTTAAAAACAAAACAAAGTAAGACAACTGAATTTAAGAAAATATTGCATGAAATTTTAAGAAAGCATAAATTTTTCACGTAACTCAATGAACATTTGTTACATATCTAAACCTCTGAGAAGTAATTGGGCATGTGACAAAATGAGCAATGGCATTACTAAACACGAATCAGAGAGGGGAAAGTCAAATTCCACTTTGTAGCCACTTTGAGATGTTTATTAAAAAATAGCAATGCAGGACGGGACAGGAAAAAAAGTAGCAATGCTAGATGACAAAGCAAATGAAGTAGGAAAAATGCACAGGGCACTAATTTTCAATAATTCAACCTTAGTGTAAAAAAAAGCGATTATAAGTTCAATTTGGTAGTGAACTGTAGCCATCTACTGGAAATGAACAGTTAAAGCAAACGGTAGCATCCCTTCTGACTAAGAAACCAGAACTCTTTGTGTTTAATAAAGTGGACCAGGAAAATGAACAATCCTAGGTAACATACAAGGTATTACATCAGCCTTACAGTGGCAAACAGAAAGGTACAGCACTTAGCTGTTTATACTGTATTTCCTTTAAGAACTTTAGCTGCCCCATCTCCACTATCTGCACACTAGCATTTCAGCTCAGCAGTCATTCGCACTGTCACTGCTCATCCTGAATTCCCATCAGGAAGAGACTTTCTTAGTCATTCTATTTTTCTTTGTATTCTTCGTAGGTCAGTAAATTCCAAAATGACGATTAAAAGTTCTAAGTCAAATTACCCAACAGGTATTTGTGGTTACCAAATTATAAGCCAGATGCCATTATAGTTTTGTACTATTTTACTTAGTCTAGCACTCAAAGAATCTTTACAGAAATGAAATCCCAAGTTTTAATTGGAAAAACATCTGGTCAAAATGTCTCCTTTATTTTTCCATTAGGAAGAACATTTAAAACAACAGTCTGGCTGAAATGCCGGCGTGGCTGCTACTCTAGCGTGGACAGATTAGATGGGCAACATCTACTGGAAAATCATCAAGCTATTCTTGCTTGGCAAGAAATTAAAATTTTATATTTAACACTTCCTGAAATACCCCTTCAGAATAAACTACCAAATAACAAAGTATGTTTACTACATTTTTTTCAAGCATACCTGAAAGTTACCAAGAGCCAAGATGAACACTACAATGCAATGATACAATGTCATTTGCTGCTAATAAAGAAGAAAGCACTAAGAAGTATTGATATTTAGGATTCAGAGACAGAACACCGGTTCAAACTACAACAGACAAAGTGTATTAGTATATTTAGTGTAATAGATAAGCCAACCATTTTAATTCTTTCAACTATAAAAAAAACATTCACATAAATTATCCTAGGTAGATGCAGTATTCACTACTGTAACTCTGAAAATATACTACCACTTTCAATATTAATTATGAATGATGTGAGCATGAACTTATTTCAAACATGAGCTTGCAATATTGCTACTTTTTAAAGACATTGCTAACACTGAGATGAGTCACTGTAAATCAACATGTAATGAGGGACTCCTTGTTCCTAAGACATTCTCTGGCAATGCTAAATCTGAGTTCAAAGTAGCTTCAAAGCTTATGAAAACTACCATTTCACAACACATCTGAAAATTTACTAATAATATTCTTGTAACCTTGTAAACTAAAAGACATAAAAAGCCTGTTATTTTCCAGATGTCTACAAGCAAGTTACTGTTAGAAGCTTCGGGAGGCAAAGAGCAGCTGTGAAGGCTCCAGCAGTCTTCTAACTCCAGAGAATGGGAGACACGGTTCCTGGGTAACTTTTAGACCTACTCCCCTAAAACAACAGGATCACCACCAACTAACAAGAAAATTTCTAGAAAATTCTCAAACTTTCAAAGTAATCTGCTGGTCTGAATGAAAAACAACATATCCATAAAAACGGCACGATCAAGTTCCTTACTGCAGCCAACTAGAGCTATCTCACTAGGCTTAATTGGATCCCAAAAAACTGGCAAACCACTCACACCAAGTTCAGTGCGTTCTACAAAATGTATGCACAAAGCATAAAGCATGGATGCAAACACAAATCGTTTAATAAATCCCCAGAGGCAGGAACTTTCACTTTTTCAACCACTCCACGCCATGACTGATGATCTTTGTTAAGAGCCTCCCTTTCTAGGCCGTGTCCAGGAGGCAAGCACACCTTATGGCAATCCCGTGACTTCTATAAACATCTAACTCACCCTTTAAAACATCAGTAGCAGAGACTAAGGTACCTGAATTCACCAACAGAGCCTAAAATACATTGT
>NC_080099.1:4109742-4157242 GCF_950005125.1 Chionomys nivalis | reverse complement strand
TTTCTGCTTTTGCTCTTCAGTCACCTTGGTTGAAATACGCAAGTCTGTCTTAGGAATACTCCTCAAGTGACTAAGACTCAACCTCAGCAGGACCAGGTCTGTAAGAAGACGTGCTCATACTCCTCGACAGTGGACCATTCTACCTGGTTCCCCTTGGACCACAAGGCCAGTACACAACCCTGTTACCATGCCTACACGAGAGCCTCTAGGGCTCTGCTGAATCAGAGAAGTGAACATCAGTGGACCGCCGAGCCTCCCTCTGTCTCCATTCCCAACACCGGTGCTGATGTGGCTCCTGAAAGATTAGGGGCAGCTGTCACAGGGTGAAGAACTTTGGGAGACTGGCAAAGAGGAAGATGGAAGTAGAGAACAGATTAACAAGAAAAGGTAGACTAAAAAGTAAAATCACAGAACAGACAAAGGAATCCAGAAAGTGACTCCCTTCCTATATGCTACTGTGATGACTGGGGGCAGTTAAAAAGACAACCCCAGGAGCCATCTAAAAATGATAATAAGAGAGAATTAAGACATTGGGGCATGATTATTACACTGGAAACAAAAAACAGATGCTGATATTTTCAACAACCAACAAGTAAAAATGCCTATTTTATCTTTATTTTGTTATACAGGTTAATCACACTTACTGGCCTTGAAATATATCCATTAACCAATCATGCAAGAAATCAGCAAACTATGACCATGCAGAAGGAAAGAAGAGAATGTTGGTGACAGCAAAGGTCTCCTGTCACTGTGAGGAGACACTGGGAAGAGCCGTCTTCCCTTTCTACATCAATGTCCTAGCCTCACTCCAACTCTCTCCTGCAATGACAAAACATCTCACTAGAAAACACACTAGAGTTATGAGAATAATGCTTGTTAACTGAACATTAAAATCGAAATGCTGCTTAGGTTTTCAAACCATAAAGTAAGCTGCATATAAAAATGTTGAAAATATTGATCATAACTTAAAAAGGTATTTCAAGGATTTTTACCAGCAGAAGGGTAAATGATTAATTCTGGATTGAGTGACAAAACAGAGAGAGTAATTGTTGCATGGCATTTTTAAATTTCAAAATAGAGGCAAAAATATAGTCAAACTAAAAGCAATAAAATACTATGCAGAAAATACAAGCAATGCATCTTTTATAATGAATGTCTTACTGTTAATTTAAATCTTTTTACAAAAGCAAGAGATGTTGTACTTTATATTGTTATAGACGAAATGCATTCCCATAGCACAAAACCAACTTTTCTATCTATATTTTTTAACCAGAACAATCAGCTGAAGCAAACACTTATTTGGATACATCTGTAGATATGATGGGTATAATTAATTGCTCAGCTCAAAATGCAATTCCGTGGTACTTTTAATGATTTAGGTATACCCAGCTTTAGTTCTCAGAGCAGACTAAAAATAGTGATTTTAATTTATTCCTGCTGCCTACAATTACCCACAACCATGTATTTTTAAATATTTCCAGCCTATAAAAATTACTAATTTTTGCCACTTGTGTTTATCTGCATTTAGACTTTGATTTGGATAAATTAAGCTCTCAAGTGTTCCTTGCTTTATGAAACTCTGCATGTTGTACACTTCAACACAAATAAATGACTTGTACCATTAGAGGTTTAAATAATGTAATGTATTTCATGCTCAGCCTGAAGCTGGATTCCAATGAAGTTGCTAATGCACGTAATGATTAAGTGTAACTCAAATACTAACTGTGTTGTTGAAAACATGACAGGCAATAATTTGGTCTATTATATTCTGCCATTTAATTGCCTAGTACAGACATTCTCTGACACGTTATGAAGCAATGATTTACAATTATTCAAGCTGCAAAGGTCAGAAAGTGACATTATAATCATCTACATAGAGATCCCTCTAATGCACAAAAACTAGGTAATCTCACACACACACGCGCGCGCACACACACACACACCAGTTTAACTGCATTAGTAACTTTCGATTTAAGGTTTCCAAAATCAACTAGAAATAAACATTTTCTAAGCATACTAACGCACAATTTAAATTTTCTGAAATCTTCTAATAAACTCTGAGGTGAAATATTTGGAAAATGCTCTTATTCTCTCCTGATTAGGTAAATCATAGTCAACTATTTAACTAACTCCATATACATTAATCAAAACCTGACACAAAGAAATCTACCAATAAATAACATAGCCCCTAGTTTATATATATACTGAATTTATGGTTCTGAAAACTGACATACAAAACTTAGATATCATTTCCCAGGTTTACGGAGATCCAGGAGCACTGTGGGTTTCCGTAACTCTTTACGATAACTGGCACTGACATGTAACAAGAACCTGCACGGTGAATCTACCCATCACCAGTTTCAGCAGTTTCTTTTCCCTGATACACAGACATGGCCAACACATGTGAGGACAATAAATTATCAAGAGATGAAGGACAGCAGGGAACAGTTAACATCATTTACAATAAGAACAAAACAAAGAAACGCCAGAATACGAGAGCAAGACTGGATAAGCAATCTTTTCTCAGAATTTAATTTTAACAAAAAATGGAAAATAAACGTGGCAAATAGGAGGAAGTAGATGTGATTCTACAGAAAACAACCCCAGTGAAAACCAATGAGCAAAATCCAAAGCAGTGGAAAAAGGCACATGCAGCAAAAAGCAGAAAACAATGAAGAGAAGGACGATTAGGAGTGAGAGCAGCCCTGACCAGGAGGGCCGGCAGCAGAGTCTCGGTGTATGTGTCAGTGTGTCACTTCTAACTTCTAGCTCCCATCTGTGAATGGGACAGCAAAGACGAAGCAAAGAACAAAACCATCAGAATCAGAAAAGGAAACCAACGTAACACACAGCACTTAACACCAAGCACTGCACAATACTAACATTCAGAATACATGCACTTCAGAAAAATTAATTCAGTGTGCGGTGTGGCCTTGTGCATGTTAGACACTAAGCTATATCCCCAAACCCACATATAGAATTATTTAAAAAATTTAAATGTGTAAAATGAATTTGGGGGATGAAATTTTTCATTCTTAACAATTAAAATAAATAAATAGGATTGGGAATTTAATAAAAAGATGTGTCTGGCCTATTTTTAGCCCCATAAGTACTGAGTAAGCTCTCAACTTTGGAGCAGAGAAGCTCCAGTGTCTGCTTTTGCCCACTCAGCACCATCACAGTGCAGCTGACTTCCACACCAGCCAGGCAGCGAGAGCAGAGACCTAGAATTCCTCTCCTACTCATACACTGTAAAGAAGAGCCTGCTACAAGAGAGAGGCTGCTCGTCAGGGGACCTGGACTGGATTCCATCACACACATGGCGACTGACAATCATCCATAGCTCCAGCCTATTCTAACCTCATGGGCACCAGGGACCAAGAATGCATGAGTTATTCAGATATTATAAAGGTAAAACACTCACATGCATAAAATAAATGTTTTTAAATACAGCAGCTATACAGATCAACAAACAAAACTCTGTTCTCTTGAATTAAGAGGAAGAAACAGCTTTATTCTTTATCTGCTTTGAAACACGGAATGTGCAGCAACGTGTTCATACCATGAGAAGAGCAACCTTGCCTATGCAGAGCGTCAACCCTGAGTCACAGCTAGACAATGGGAACTTGACTTTCAAGTCATTCAGCTCCTCCGTCAAGGTAATTGAAAGCCTGCAATACTGCGGCCAACAAATGCCAGGAGAGGATAAGCAAGAGAACAACTTCAAGTTACTGACTTGAAGATTTAAAAAAAAAAAATTAACATGAATCCAGATGCAACAATTTTAAATGCTATTGTTATGTTAAAGTTGACAAGTCAGAATTCTAAAACTGCATCTTAGTGGGAACTCTCCGACAGAGTTCTTGTGGATCTACAGTCTTCCTACATAAAGACAAGGAAAGGCAGGCAAACAATACAAACAGTGGCTACAATAACATTAAACTTATTCAATAAAAACACACCATTTCCACAAATTTCACCATAGGAAAACTAAAAATTTACTGCAAAAAGTTCAGTTATTTCAAGCATGTGCCTGCCTCAATGTTTTACACATTTTCAACAGGACTATTAGATAAATAACTACATATAGCCAGATAAGAAAGAGGTCATTAATAAAATTTCAAAAGACTGAGACCAAGATATTAACTACTGGAGAAAAAGAAACAGTGCAGGACCCTCTGTCTGTGACAAAATTATAGAATTGATGCTCCCAAAAGATCACTTTACCTTTAAAGCATGGTTTTGTAAAAGGTAAAATTTATAGCAATTAAAGCTAATGAAGAAATGCAGCATAGCCTGCTTATGTTCAGGAACTAATGGGTCCACTGAGCATTGAGGAGATTATTTAGCCATCAGTGATAATGAATTGACACTGTCAGCAATGTTAATGCACCAATATTCTCCAGTGTCAGTAGTAAGAACCAGTCCTTTGCTTTTTTTGTTTTGTTTTCCATTTAAACTTTTATGTTACTCTTATACCTAACCAACACATGAAACAAAGACACCCCCATACTTAACATACAAAACACAGAACCAAAGATGTCCCCATACCTAACACACGAAACACAGAACCACCGAAGATAGCCCCATACCTAACAAACAAAACACAGAACCACAAATACCCCTTCCTGAACATTAAATTCCTAATTCATTATTCTGATCAACCTCACTGATCAATCCTTCTCAGCTCACTGACCTTCTTCAGAGCTCCTGGCCTCACTTCAAGGCTCTCTACCCTGCTAAACTAACTCTGTGTGTGTGGCTTTTAAACTGAACTTATTTTTAAAAAGAAAAAAAAAAAACTATAATTCCACTGGGGGAGAAGTTTAAAGGTTACCCTAATTTTAAAAGCTAGATACTGAAATCTAGAATGTTTTATCTACACACCCTACACACAAACACACACACACACACACACACAAAATGGGGCTCTCTGTGGCAAACCTAAGATTCAAAACATTCCTATTTATCCTGGTGAGCAGACACAAACTACTAGTGAACACTTCCTCTGTCTTCAGTAAGTAATCAGCTAAGGAAAGAGACAGTGTTCAAATTATACATTTAGAGCCAATAAATTATAACTTGTTTCTGCTACTAAGTATATCAAATAGGATTCTTTGAAAAAGCTTTTTTATCTTTCCAATATCTTAGCAACTTAATTTTAAAAATAGATAAAAATTAGATTTCAACAAACCAAATGTGCAAAAATCTATTTACCTATTTTTCACAAATGGGGAAAAACTGCTTACTACTTCCAAATGCACATTTCCACTGTGGTCGGGGTCATCCTACAGCTCAGAGGATAAGAACAGTAAATGACTGTCTTTTAAAATCACAGGACCTATAGAAATTAAAATGAACCGTTTGGGACTTGACCCCGGCAGCTAAACTCAGTAGTAACTGAACTCGTTCTCCAACTGATCATGAGTGGCTTCAGGGAAGAGGTTCATCTTCATTTACTTTAGCTGCAAGTCACTGAACCATCAATTTGGCCAGCGAATAAATCACAGACCATGGTTGATAACATTGCTCGCAAAGTTATTTGTAAAACTCTCTTAAGGGTCAAAAAGTGAAATCATCTCCTGGAAATATGTATTGTCCAATACAAAGCAGAACTGCTCTTGACTTGGGGGCTGTTTACATGCCCATGTACACCTGAGGAGCCTCCCACAGAAGCATAATATATGCACACTGCATAATTTAATTGGATCTATGAATTGCAGATTTCTTAAGTTTCACATAAAGTATTTTATATGATGTACTTATTAGTTAATTTCTCTAGCACAATAACATTAAAATATATTTTAATAAGTAGAGTATTAAAATCCACCTCTGAATGTCCTATGATACACCATATATGTCATAGCATTTTAAAACCTTTTAAACATTTCTGCTAAATTAATTAGTTTTACATTGAGGTACCTCAGTGCTTTCTATTAAATGTAACATACCTGAATGACAATTAACACTATGAATGACTCTACAAAGAACCATGAATTGAAAACGGAAACTCGTTTTGAAATCACATGACACAAAAATACATTAACACTGTTTTTACCACATCATCCTTCAAATGATCAGTAACCAGGCATCTGAAATTAAATCTTTTGTTTTTCCTTACAGAATATGTCCAATTTATCCAAAGAGTCATTAATGTGATTAAAATTAAGACAGTATAGCAGAATAAAAAAATACATATGCACTCCTAAAGCTATATTATCTGTGGGGGGTGGGTCTTTTTGTCTTTAAATGGAATTTATAGTTCTCTCTGGCAATGTGAATGAACATCCTATAATTTAGTCAATTTACAGATTACAGGTTCAAATTGACCTTGTAGCCCATAAAATTGCTCATCTTCAGCACAGGATTAGAAGTGGGAGAAGAATGTCATAACTGTATTTAAGGAATTTACCATAACAAAGAAAAGGAGGATACGCAAGCCTTATTTTTGCCACTCTTACTCATATCAGTTTTGAATTCTCAAACAATAGCTACCCCGCACACAGCTAGCTCCTGGTTCACACAGCAGAGGTGGCTTCAATTTACTCACCCACAGACGTGACACTTGTACTCCCTCATCCCAAGGTGCCTTTTCACATGGTTTCTGGCATCTCCAAGCTGAGCTGTTGCGAAATGGCATATCTTGCACTTGAATGGTTTTGATCCTGAGTAAATGTAACACAAAGTAAGATTGGACTTGGATAACACATTACTAGCAGACTTTTAAAAGGGGCGGGTAAAACAAATCCTAAGTTAAACCTTCAATCAAATTAAGAATTTCTTCCCCAAAACAAAATGCATGTACTCATTTATAACTTTCTTGACCCCATAAATATCCTCCCTAAATATCACATGTGGTTTTAATGTTTTAGTGAATATTGCTAATTCTCAAAAACATTTCTAAGATTTAAAGTCAAAAGTTGAGTGCCACTAAGCAGCTTTTATGAGCTAAATATTGTTAAACATTTTTCATACAACTGACAAAAAGATTTCTTGAAGATATTCTATCTAAAATTGAACATTTTAAAAACACAAATACAAACAAGGTCACTGGTATCTACAAAGTGTATTACTGAGTATATTTCTCAGACATAACAACACTTTTCTAACACCGGCACAGACACACGACTACATTGTACTAACACCATCACACACGACTACACTGTGCTAACACCGGCAGACACACGGCTACACTGTACTAACACCGTCACAGACACACGGCTACACTGTGCTAACCCCCACACTTACATACGACTACACTGTGCTAACACCATCACACACAACTAATCTATGCTAACACTGTCACAGACACACAACTACACTGTGCTAACACCATCACACACACAAAACTACACTGTGCTAACACCATTACAGACACACGACTACACTGTGCTAACACCCGCACTTACATACGACTACACTATGCTAACACCATCACACACAACTAATCTGTGCTAACACTGTCACAGACACACAACTACACTGTGCTAACACCATCACACACACACAAAACTACACTGTGCTAACACCATTACAGACACACGACTACACTGTGCTAGCACCAGCACACACACACGACTACACTGTGCTAACACCAGCACACACACACGACTACATTGTGCTAACACCCGCACACACACACACAACTACACCGTGCTAACACCCGTACACACACATGACGACACCGTGCTAACACCCGCACACATACACGACTACACCGTGCTAACACCCGCACACACACATGACTACACCGTGCTAACACCTGCACACACACACGACTACACCGTGCTAACACCCGCACACACACATACACGACTACACCGTGCTAACACCCGCACACACACATGACTACACCGTGCTAACACCCGCACACACACACGACTACACCGTGCTAACACTCGCACACATACACGACTACACTGTGCTAACACCTGCACACACACATGACTACACCGTGCTAACACCCGCACACATACACGACTACACCGTGCTAACACCCGCACACACACATGACTACACCGTGCTAACACCCGCACACATACACGACTACACCGTGCTAATACCCACACACCCACACGACTACACCGTGCTAACACCCGTACACATACACACACACACACACGACAACACAGCACATAACTGTTGTGTTTTTGTCGTCTTTTCACTGCTGTGATGAGTCTGCAAACCAGCAGTGTCGACATCTTGGTTACTGAGTTCACTAACAGATATTTCAACACAAGAGGCTCAGTAACAACAAGAAAACTTTTTAATTATTTAATACGGACCAAGATTAAAGTACACTGCAAACAAAACACTTAACCTTTCAGTCGACAGTGTCACTGTGAGTAACTCACGGCCGAGTCCTCCACTTACCAGAAATAGCCACTCTTAAGGAAGAAGGTATGTACAAACTTTCTCCCAGTTTTCTAACTACTACATCTTGAAAGAGATTAAAATAATAAAAACCACGGCTTAAAATCTTTACGTTTCCAGACTTTTCGTGTCATAATTAGCATATCTATTTTATGAAATAACACTTTCAAAATGGTTAGAGTATGAAATCTGTACATTTCAAAAATGATAGAGTACAAATAAATCAATCATCTGCAATCAATGAACCTTTGTGCAGTCCTGGAAAAATAAAAATCCTCCAAGGTTAAAAAAAAAAAAATGCTTGAAACTAAGGCACTCTAGAAAAAAAAAATTGACTCTTAAATTTCAATTTAGTTCTCAAAAAAACACTGAGAAAGTGAAGTATTTAATTCTGACCTCCCAAGAAAGGAGGGAAAAAAACAAACAGTACTCCATGGCAGACAAGGCTGAGTATTCCACTGTCTAATGACAATGAAGTGCAGCTCTTAATACTTCACATTTCTATGGTTAGAAGCAGGTGAAAATGTATCCAACACCTGAATGGTTCTATCTAGTTAAGGTTTATATGTTTAGATATAAAAAGCAGGTTGAGATTTCAGCTTACAGCATCAAATTCTATCAATCATTGTAGAAACTATTTTATTTAAATGACTCTGATAAAATTAAGCATATCATGACTTTGAAACATCGTATGAAACACAGACTCCCTTAATGGAACTCTTAAAGGGTAAGTAAGAGTCAATCCACCTGTGCTTAGTAAAGTGCTTTTTCAAGGACAATTTGGAAATTATTAATAAACAATAGTATCAGGACCTCAAACAAGAAGGATAAAACTCGCCCAACATTCATCTGCTCAATGACTTGGAGAAACAGATCTAAAACCCTGGCGGCTCAGACAGCCTGGTCTGACTAGCTCCGCTCACGTGGCACGAAGACCACAGCAGATGGAACGGAAGCTGCTGTGGTTTTAGCTCACTGTGAGGAAGTCCTTCCCGAAGTCTCAGAGCTTGCTGGTGCAGTGTATGGAGAACACACAAATCAGCTAGCATTAAAGGTCGGCTGTTAGCATCTCCTTCCTATGCATTAGCATTCTAGAATCGGCTAAGGAAATCCTCTCTGTAGGAAGAGGAAGCCTTTCCTTCTACTTCACTTCCTAGAGACAATACTTTTTTTTTTACAGTTGCTACACAGGATCCTGGCATATGTTTATAACACAAAACCTGTAAAAAAAAAAAAACACATATTTCTAAATTTGCCTTTCTCTCAGCTATATTTCATTATTAAAATGTCCAGAATTATCTTAAATAAATCTATTCCAAGGAGCAGCATTATGCTCGGAAGATTTCTTATTTTAATTTGATCTGTATGACTTTATGAAGGCAGGGGAAAAAAAAGCTAAAGTGGCCCTAACTTCCACCTGATTCTTTACTAAACAAATCCCAAAGCCCTGAAATCTGTCTGCACTCAGCCCTCGGGTCCATGCCTCTGAGACCCTCTTACCGTTCCACACACATAGACGACGAAGCATTAACATTCAGAAGGGAAGGCGGAACCCTTCAGATCTCACCAGAGGGGTAATGCAGACGCATGGATATCACACAGTGCTTGCTGACCGCAGGCTAAACCTGAAGTGTTTCCTAAGCATTTGAACACTTCATTCATTCAGTCAGTCAATCGCTCATTCATTTACCCACCCAACAAATGACACGGAATGCCAGCCATGAGAGAAGTGCGCGCAGAGTAAGTAGTGAACCAAGTCAGTCCCTTCCCACTGTGCTCTGTCTACAGAATAACTGTCTTGGTGGTCTGCATACTCTCTAGACTGTTATACAAAGAATTACAGACACCCAGCACTAACTGGGAGCATTCAGTGAAGACACACACATCATATATGCCCACATATGAACATTTTCAAAGGGCGTAAGTGACAGGAGTACTATGCACACAAACAGAATGGCTTCCCGTATCTTGAGGCTTAAAACATCTTCCATGTCCTCTGCTATAAAAGCTTTAGAATATTGCACAAGAGCTAAGCCCTGTGCCAAGAGCTCTTCTAATCCAGAGTGAAGACCCCTGAGAATCAAGACAAGTGGTTCACACCACAAATGCACAGGAACTGAGATTTCCTCCTACAATTCTTCAGAACCAAAACTCATTTCTTCAGCATACTGCTTTCATCATGCTAAGAATAATCAGAACAGGTTACATAAAACATACAGCAAATTCCAAATATGGAAATGAGTTGGAAATCAAGCCCTTTTCCAGCTAAGCAGTAATAACCAGCCCTGTATTACTCCTTCATACATAAAAGTGAAGTACCAGGAAGCCATCCGTTTTAAGATATTCCAAGAGAAAAACTACATAAAATTAAAACCTGAAAACCAGCCTTCCCAAAAGAGTGATTTGCGAAACTGACACGGTGGGCCGGCCCTCAGCTCTAGGAGGGAGGCTCTGCGGCGCCCAGAGCCCGGGAGAAACGTGCTTGCTGCAAAGACCAACAGAAGATCCAGAAAAAAAGTCTGCTAACTTTTACTGAATGCTGCAATCGATGATGTAACTTATGTAAGTAGGGTTACTCTGTCACATATTGATAGTTACCTCACTTTCACATCCACATTAACTTGATTTTAAATGCAATTAATATATATAGTCAAGGAAGACTAATGGACTACATTCTGCACTTAACCTGGTAGACATTTTCAAATGGCACAAGTGACCAGTGCAAACCTATTTTGCATTGTAAACGACTAAATAAATCTTAATGGATTAAGAATGATCAGCTATCAACACACAAGGGAAATTAAGTGCTGAAATGCCTACATTGATTATTTTAAATTATTAGCCTTACTCTGTTCTTGAATTTGTATGCTTTTAGTGAGCTTTAACACATTTACAAGACTTATTGACTATAATTACAAGAGAATTCAAGTAATGGACACATCAATTATAAGCAACATGTCTTGACCAGACAGTTGCATAAAGAATTCTAAAAAGAGCTCCATTAGCATCTTCCTCTTGGTTTTATTCAGTTTTATCTGACTTAAGAGGGCATGTTAAGAAAACACATATTTTCCATGCGTAAGAACAGCCTGGTATCTAATGCCATGTCATTTCAGAGTGTGAGAAGCAACAACAGAGGTACCAACAACACAAACACATAAGCACTTGGGCGTCCTCCAGAAATGGGCATCAAGTAGCTAGTGGAGAGCAGGCCAGAGACTGCGGTGTTTATATTCACCGGAACTGATCTCTAATTACTGTCTTTAAAGGAAATGTCTGACCTATCTTAACAACCTCAGTTACTGACAATGCACTATAGCTCCGTGTAGCCATGCACTAAGTTTCAAAAACTGCAGGAATTTAAAGTGTAGATTTAACAATATGCCATTATTTAAAAGTACAGTAAAATAAACCTCACCGTTTTAATGAAAATATGTTCATTGAAATGTGAATTTATTATTCAAATCCACTCATAAATTCAACCATGTAGACAGAACTTGTCTAAGCAGAGCACAATGATTTAGAAAAGCTGTCTATTTAAAATAAAGAATGTATGGCAGGTTTATAGAAACACTGCAGTGAATTTTTACATAAATTTAGAACAGTGGCTTATACATTTTTCACCAATATATATATATATATATATATATTTAAAATTTCTCCCCAAACTAAACATTACCGTGTAATGTTCAATGTGTCAGAATACAGACCCTAAATCAGGTACTACCTCAATGAAAATCGAATTCCAATTCATATTAAGGGAAGCATGTTCACAAATTCTGGTCCTTGAAAGTGGGATCACACTACTGGGACTCAGACTTGTAGATACAAACTATCTGTTGATAAATATTTTTAAATTTCTAATATCTTAAGAAATTTTATTAAGGGGCAAGAGAGGTGGCTCAGCAGTTAAGAGCATAGGCTTCCCTTCCACAGGACCCAGGTTAGATGGCCAGGGGATCCAATGCCCTCTTCTGGTTTCCAAGAACAATGCATGCATGCAGTACACAGACATACAAGCAAGCAAAACACATAGGGAAAAAAAAAAAGTTAAATTTTTGAGGAAGTGGTGGCACACACCTTTACAGAAGAGGGAGAAAGAACTGTAGGAGCCAGAGGGGTCAAGGACACCACAAGATCATGGCCCACAGAACCAACTTACCTGGGTTCATACGAGCTCAGAGACTGAACTGACAATCAGGGAGTCTACGTGGGTGTGCCCTAGGTCCTCTGCATATGTTATGGATGTGGAGCCTGGTCTTCCTGAGGGACTCCTAACATTGGGGGAAGGGGCTTTCTCTGACTCTTTGGCTTGCTTTGGGGACTTTTCCTTCCAATGGGTTGCCTTGTCCAGCCTTAAAACTAGGGGAGATGCCTAGTTTTTTTGCAACCTAATATGTCATATTTGATTGACATACCTGGAAGGCCTGCCCTTTTCTGAAGGGAAAGGAGGAGTGCATCTGGGGAGAGGGGGGATAGGGGGAGGGACTGGGAGGAGAGGAAAGAGGGGAAATTGCAATCAGGATGTAATATATGAGAGAATAATAGAAGACTAAAAATTTGAGGGTGTCATGGCACACACCCTTAATCCAACACTTGGGAAGCAGAAGCAGGCGGATCTATGTGAGGTGGAAAACAGCCTAGGCTACATAATAAGTTTCAGAACAGCCAGGACTACACAGTAAGGCCCTGTCTCAGAACATAAGAATTTTAATAAAGGTTAAAAGCTACTTAATATGCTCTCCAAAACCACAAAGTGTCGTTTACTATAACTTTGGAAAATCAAATAATTAATACAAAACAAATGAAAAGCAGTAAAACTCAAGAGTTTTGCACAGCCATCAGAGGGTGCTTTGGACAAAAGTAAAAGCAATTTGTCCACTGATGTGCCTTTAAAATCTCAAAGGCTAAATTGCCTCTGGAAACATTAAATGTCGACAATTCCTAGACACAAGCAGAGCATCACACAGACACGAAATATGAATTAGGTGGAAGGTTCATCAGCAAATTTAAATGGGGTTCCATACTTGGTTGGGACCCAAAGTGCAAACCCCATCACTTTTGCACTTTGTAGGAAACGCAGGCTTGCTACCAGGGTTACGTACCTGTGTGGGTGCGAATGTGAGCCAGAAAGGCCATGGAGTTGCTGCTCCGACACACCTTCCCACAGTACCTGCAGATATTCCCCTGGTTTTCCTCTCTCTCGCGATTGATTTGCTCAGTGTCTTCCACTATGTACTTATTTACCTCCCGTAGCAATTCCTCGTGCTGTCCTTTAATGTGCAGAAACAAATTCTGTTCAGAATCAAAGGGCTCTGTACACTTGACGCATTTGAAGGTGGCCCCTCCCTCTGGAAGCTCTTCTACACTGGCCTGTTCATTTCTCATATGACCAGCACTAGCCAAATGCTGGTGAAGGTTGCTCTCGGTATAGAAGGATTTCCCACAAAGTAAACAATGGAAGTGTTTCTCTTTCGTGGGATGCTTCATAGCTATGTGGACATTCAGTCCACTCAATCCATCTGCTAAGAAACCACAATCATCACATCGGATTCGTGTGGACTCGCCGAAAAAACTGCCTTCAGCTTTCCTCTTCTTCAAGCCTTGAACACAGTCTTTTGGGGGCAACTCACTAACTCTCACCCCTGCTGCCAGAAGACCCTCTTCCGACTGATCTACCAATTCACCATCTTCAGAAGCTTTTATTCTAATTATGGAAGAATCAAACCGGCCAAAACTGTACATGGTTTGCCCTTTGTCATCAATACTTATTACAGGTTCATAAACATCATTACTGTCAACTGTGTCATCAGAAGCTGGGCCATCCTCTTCTAAAACAATCTCGTGTTGTGAGTTCATCAGGATTTCCTTATTCTCGAGAACAGGGTCTGCTCGCACATCTTTCAAGTCTTCTGCACTTGGCTCACACCCAGCTTTGCTCTGGCCACCACCATCCAGGTCCCCAGCAGGGGAAGTGGATTCAGCTGAACGGTCCCCATCTAAGTCTCCAGAGGAGAGGGACTTGTCAAGGACCTTACCTCCACTATCACTGGTACCGCCTCCCTCACCTTCACAGCGTGTCCTTGGGTCACCAGCATGGGCATCATTCAACAAGCCATGGTTTTCCTTTCCTGTCTCACAATCCACAGCATAGTCTTGAAGACGGCCTGGGGAGCCATGATCAGAGGGTGTATTAAGGGACACTATCTCCCCGGGTTTCATACATTTGTCCTTAGCAAGGGGCTGTTGCAAGGTCTCACAGAAGGAATGATCTTCTTCAGTCACAATTTCCACTGCGCCAGGAGCACAGAGTACTTTAGACATACCTAAGCTAGCATTCTCATCTAAAATAGAGCAATCTGCAGCATTTCTAGGTTTGAGAGGATCAGATGATTGGTCTGGTTTTATTTTAAATTCCTCAGGGTTTTGTGAATGACCCTCCTCAGGCACAAGGATGCTTTTGGACATTTCTGAAGAACCTGCTTCCACAGTAGAGGAGTTGAGGTAAGACTGCCTTTTCATCTTATGCTTCTCTGTTGCAGCATGCCTAGTCATTTCCCTGCGAGTCACTGCATAGTAATCACAGGCCATGCAATAAAACTCAAACTCTTTGGTGTGCTTCCTTTTCACGTGCAGCTCTAGGGAAGCAGCCGAGTGAGCACTGAACTCACAGTGCAGACATCTATTGTCACCTGAACCTGCAACATCTCTCTGAGAGCACACATCATTCTGCTGTAGAAGGTCCTCTGGATCGAGAGAGAGCTGCCCCTTTCTATCAGAGAGTCGACGGCTACCTTCTCCATCTCCAGAATGAAACACATTTTCAGCTTCAACTTCTACTGCGTTTCCACAGTCGACCACCGGCTTATCTGTAGGAGATGCAGCAGACCCAGCGAACCTGTCAGCCTGCTCATCGGAAACGGTCACTGCTCCAGGGGAATTCTTTTTACACGCTTCAAGATCACCCCCTTCTGGGCCAACAATTATATCTGAGCTTTGTTTCCCATTTGCTTCTATTTCCACCCGTCCTTTATGTTTCTTGGTGGCACAGTGACGTTCCATATCTCCTTTAGTTACAGTATAATACTTACAAACTTTGCACAAATAACTATACTGGTGACTGTGTTTACGCCTGATGTGCACCGTCAAATTTGTAATACTAGAGGCCAGAAGTCCACAGTGTGAACAGGTCCGTGAAATGCTGCCTTTGGGCCGCCCTCTCTTTGGAGCAGGGGCTAAGGCTAATTCATCACCTCTGGTGCCGACACCAGACTGGGGCAGCTCCTTAGGAGGCAGCAAGCTCTGCTCACGACAGGAACGCTCCTGTAATCGCACACCGACATGGCCTTCGGCTCTTCCACTTCCAGAAACGTGAGACTCCTCCTTTCTATCATTTGCACCTATACACACCCTTTCAATGCACTCTTCAAAACTTAAACCAATATTATTTTTCTTAGCATTTTCAAGGTGTTTGCTTCTTTTAATGTGCTTCTCCATCCCTTCTTTGCTCAATGAATAAAGATTACATGCTTTACAAAGAAAGTGATAGTCTTGTCCATGCCGAAGCTTTATGTGTCTCGTGAGGACGGTAGAAGACCGTGTTTTGTAAAAGCACTTCTTACACTGAAACTGAGGCTTACTTGAATGCCTTGCTTCAGTTCCATGGCTGACCCTCGACTCAGCAGGATCTTCCTTAGCTGCTTTCCCTGATTCTTCTCTAGAATCCTCCATGTTTTCTGATTCTAAAGTACTTAAAGGTAAAACAGAGTCCTTGCTCAATGATGATGCCGTCTTTGGTTGAACCACTAAACTATTATGCATCTCAGATGCTCTGTGTTCTTCCACATCTTTCTCAGGCAAGAACAGATTACAGGAGGTGCAAAAAAAGCCCATGTTATGCTTTTCCTTCATGTGGTCTCTAAGACCCACTTCATTCAAGGAAACGAAGGAACAATGCTGGCAGCTGAGGGCAGGAGCCACCTGCTGGTGCTGGTTACTATGCAAGTGTTCCTCTGAGTCTTCCCTCGATGGACTAGAAAAGTCACAGCTTTCACAGCAAATCTGCATCTCTCTTGCAGGGCACCTTCTCACATGAACTTCCAAGTCTGTCTTGTCTGCAGCTATATGGCCACACTCTGGACAGGTACACAGGACCTGGCAGACTGGAGCTGGTTTTACTGGCAGGGAGCCCAGCTGTGTGGAGCCCGAAAGATGGGAAGCTGTCTTGTCTTGTGTCCCTTCTGCGTCATCTGAGGTAGTCACACACAGACTTTGGACATCCTGGCTCATTTGTCTTTGTTCTGTCATTGGCTGTGCATCATTTGGTTTCATCTGTGTTCTAAAGTGTTTCATATACATCCTCTGAGTTTCATTTGTACCCCTCTTATTAATTCCTAGAAGATTAAACCTTTTCTTTGCCTGGCCCTTTAAAGTAAAAGTGCCAGTTCGTCTGCGAAAGCTATTACCCAACATGAGGAGATTTCGCTCAGATCTTGTCCTCGAGGCGGCACTGATACTGATGTGTGCTATCTGGAGGGTATTTCTGACGGATTCCGGTTTTCCTAAAAGACCCTCTGAGCTTACTAAGCCCCCTAGCTGTTTGTTCTGATTTTCAGGATTTTGAACTACACCAAAAGTAACATTTTCCTCAACAACTTCTTTCCCTGATGAGGTACTCCTAGATGGCACCATTTCGACAAGCAGCTCACTCCCACCACCACCGTGTTCAGAAAGGGTTCCTCTGCAGGCCTGAGAGCTGTTCCCAGTATTCTGCACTCCTTTGGAATCCCCATTCCTTGCTAGTGGTTTAGAAGCTCTTGGTTTCGTTCTAACATTCTTTGTTCCCATGACACAGGATTTTTTAGGAAAAGGCTGTTTTGTTAAGATTTGTACAAATCCTCCACGAGCAGCAAGATTCTGACGCCGAAGGTGTGTTTTGCCAAGATAATGTGCATTCAGCAGGTTTTCTTCGGCACACTGGAAGCCGCAGAGATCACAGGAAAAAATTTTCTGTGGCCCGTGAGTATGTTTGACATGCACGTGAGGAGACAAGCTGCTCTCTGCTCTGTGGCTACAGTGGCAGCAGGCACATTTCTTCTCCTGTTCCACACGACATTCCACATGCTTTTCCAAAGCAGAGCAAGAGGAAAATGAATGGCCACACATCCTGCACTTGAGAACTGTCTCTGCATTTCCAAAGCTACAACTAACATTCATTTCTTCTGGAGGAAAAGGAGTGTGTCTTTCCGGAACTAGGGAAACCGTTTCCTGAGCAGGCTTTCTCTCCGCATCTGCTTTCAAAGGAAGAGTATCAAATGTACTAAAATCCCCTGGTGGGGAGAAGACACTGGGAAGGGCTCGGCCTCCATCTGAGTGGTTGGTAGAGAAAGCCTCCTGTCCTACATCAGCCGAGTCAACATTAGCTTCTTCAGTGTCCAGCCCAGAGGTGCCCTGCTCTTCCATCTCACAGGGCTCCACCGCCTCTACTCTCCTTCGTTTGGAAGCAAGTTCACTTCTCTCTTCCTCCACAGCAACACTGTCTGAGCTGGACGATTCTGAAAAACCCCTTTTGCTCGTGAAACTCTCAGAGGCATTTGCTATCCCATCGGATACAGGCCCACAACTGGCATCACAGGAGGAAATGATTTTCGTGTCTGTGGCTTCCTCATCCTCATCATTTTCATGTTTATTCTCAGAATCCATTCTTAATAAAGTTCTGGTGGTGTTTCTTCTGACGGACTGGATTTTACTAGAATTTATAATCTGTAAAATAAATAGACATGGCATTAGAGTTTTGAACATGAAGAAAATGCAAACCTCTAGGTTTGAACCTAAGGGAGAAAAATATGATGAAATCAACCTCAATGAAGTTTCTTGCATACTTGACAAACCTGACCACATGTATAAAGTTCTTTTTTCAAAATTGGCAATCTTGCTGCGTGTGGAAGTTAAAACCTGCAATCCCAACAATTCTGAGGCTAGGACAGGAGGATTACCTTATGATCAAGGCCAATCAAGGTTACACAGCGACTACCAGGCTAAGCCAGGCTACAGAAGGAGATTCCCATCTTTAAAACAGAAAAATAAAATAAAGGCATGAGATACAATCTGTGAACCACAGCGACTCACAAAGCAATAGGACGCATCTTTGTCAGGGGTAAGGGACACTGCCATCAGTTTTGAGTCTATGAAACAGTAAATTTCAGGTCACGTCGTTTTAAACAGAGAAGCCTGTCTTGCAGATTCTACTGTGGTGGATCCCCATTCTATAGAGCAGCTGTGACGAGAGTCTGGAGCACTGCCTCTAAACGGCACGAAATGCTGGTACAAAGGCAACTGCTTCAGCCCTGCCCCTACAGCAAAAGACATCCTCAGGAGATCTCAACTAACACCACATATTCTCATCACAGGTTAACACTCACGCTCAAATCTCTTGCCAATGAAAAGCCACCCCTGTTCTAGGTGTCAATCAACTTCCTTACATGCCGTCATTCTTGTTTTGTCTGAGAGTTAATGGCAAAGGCAAATGCCAATGGCACAAAATTAATGGAGTAAGTTTTTTGGAGGGAAGGGAATTACCCAGAATAGAATGTCTTAAAAGTCAATATTATTGATTTTATTTTTTCATTATTATAGCTAATTAACACATATCCTTTTCCATTTATTTTATACTATGATTGAAATTTTTAGCCAAATGTGACTTTATTTGAAGTTAATAAAAGTCATTAACATATAATGACATTTTAAACAAGCTACTTTTTCCATAAATGACAAATAAAAATGAAGCTTGTTACTTAAAAGTGGAGAACAAAAAATAATATATAAGGCATGTAAACAAACAAATAAATGACAGAAGAAAACACACTTATCAAAATTAAAAACTTCCAAGGATACTACACTATAAAGTTCACCAATTAGAAAGTGAAGAAAGAACCCTTGGAACAGGACTTTGTCTTTTCTTTTCTTTTTTTTTTTTGTTAAATTACATATCTGATAAGGCATTTATAGACTTACTATTCAAAGAACTATTACAATAATTTCAAAATGAAGAAAAAAATCGAATTATAAATTTGCCCGTGGGAAATACAAAAACAGACAACGGCACATGAAATTTAAAAAGTAAATAAATAAAAATAAAATCCCAGACAGCATTAGTCATTAGAGAAATGCAGTCAGGATCACAACAGGATTCTGCTTTCGAGCTACTAGAAAAAATACAAGTGCAAAGTAAGATCACAACAGGGCTCAGTCAAATGAGCCTACAAGCAACAGCAGGGAGATCAAGGAAGGACAGTGACTTGAGCCACACTCCAGAAACGCCCAAGTCTGAGTCAGCGGCAAGATTTTGTCTTGAGAGAGATGGAGAAAGGGAGGGAGGGAGAAAGAAAAAAAAAGGAAAAGAAAACAGAAAAAGGAAAGAAAAAAGAAAAGAGAAAAAAGTGGAATCAACAACAAATGTTAGTGAGGATTTAGAGCAACTAGAACCTTCCAGCGTGGCTGATGGGAGCTGAAGATATCATTATCAAGATACAAGCTCCAGAGCAAGCAAAAGGGCTCAGCAATTAAAAGCACTTGACGCCAAGCCTGAGTGCCCAAGTTCAGTTCTAGGAAACCACATGGCAGGAAACCCTGCAAAGCTTGTCCTTCTGACCTCTAGGGGTTACAACCACATGGACATACACACAAGTATTGTTAAAAATCGGAGGATGAGAGAAGATGGAGATCTGGAGTTGGGGATCCAGCTTAGTGGTAGAGCGTTCACCTGGTAGGGAAAGGCACTAGACTCAATCCACTATAGTTTCAAAAGAAGTGTGTATAAGCCACAGAGCTCTGTTCCTAAATGCTCCCTAAAGACGTCTCCTGCATGCCCCTTCACAGGCCATTCCCAGAAGCACACCCCCTTACTCCTCACCACACCATACCACATCCCCACATCCCCTACCGCCGTTTGGAATTCTTCCACAGCAGATAGACAAGTCTGTTCTAGAAAAACCTGTAAGTGCACTCCTATAACAAGGACTGTGGGGAAGAGGAGTCTGGCTGCATTTTGGTTTTGGTTGTTCATGTCAGTACAATGTCCCACTGTACTGCTGAGTGTGATAAACTACACAGATACAACAGAACTCTCTGATGGACATCTGGATACCTGGCTGATTTTCAAAGTACTTGTACTATTCTGAACTGGCACCTGCCATGCGCAAGACCCCACAAAGAGGATATGTCCATCTTTTACATTTAAGTCGGGCTAGTGGATGTGCGTGGTTTTAATAAGCATTCCCAATGACAGTGATGGCTTATGGGCTTTGCTAGACTTTTGCTCATTTCTTAACTTGGTTCTTTCTTTTTCTCATTGAGCTGCATAAGTTACACACAGATTCCAAATATGAAATCCTTTGTCAATATGTCTTATATTTTTCCTTTTATAAATGATATTTTGTATAAAAAGCTTTAGACTTTAAGGAAACCAATGCCTTTCCTGCCCCTCTATGGCTATTTGTGTATGTGATTATTTTCTATTTCTCCATGCCTGATTATAAAGCATGGTTTATTTTATTCATTCACATATCCAAAGGACCTACAACATCTTCAGGCACTTACATAGGACTCAAATAAATGACTGTTGGCCAGGCAGAGTGACACGTGCCTTTAATCCCAGTGCTTGAAAGGCAGGGGCAGGTGGATCTCTTTGAGTTCAAGGCTAACCTAGCCTAGTGAATTCCAGGACAGTCAGAGCTATAGAGTGAGACCCTGTCTCAAATAAGCAAATAAACTAAACAAACAAACAAATGAAATGAAATGAATGCCTCCCTGTCACATAAGAAAAGTCTCACACACAAATATTTATGAATGAAAATTTTAAAAATGTCTAGGATGTACTTCAAACACATCCCAGGTGAGGCATTTGAAGCAAACTGCTAAAAATTGTTTAAAAGTAAGTAAAGGCACACAGAAATTCGTTATATCATTCTATCAATGTTTTCACTTGTTTATACAACAAATAAGTGTTTTCCTTCCTAAGAAAGCACTTGACTGATTTCCCCGAGTCCCTGCACTGCTCTGCACGGCCACCCATCATGCCTAACAACTCGGCCACACCCATGTGCTTCTCAAGAGACAATGTCAGTCTTGTCTATGTTTAAAGCCTACAACCAAGATTCAATTGTAATAACTAACAGGGGGCAGTTCGCTGGATAAAACACCTGCTCACAGAAAAGCCAGGCATGCCTATAACCCAACTCCTGCAGAGCGGAGAGCCCTGGCCAGTCAGCCTGGCCAATAAGAGATGCTCTAGGTTCAATGAGAGATTGTCTCGAAATAAGGTAAGAACAGATGACACTCAATGCTAACCTCTGACCTCCACGTATGGGTGAGCACACCTACTATGTACAAACATAGACCACACATAGACAGACAGAAAAAAGTAATACTTAGTCTAATCCAACATGAGCTCTCTTCTGTTCAATACTGAGCTTCTACAAGTACTGCCATCGAAAATAGGTTACATTTGCTGTGCACAGCAAGAGGAGCCCTTTCAGTGGTGCACCAAAGAACACACATGCATGTGTGCTCAAAGTGCATATTCTGTTGCAGGCACACACACATAAAGTGTCCACCATATGAAACTATCCTACAATGATACAACTCATTATCTATTGGAAAATGTTCTACTGGAATGTACCTGATATATATAAAACCACATGATTTTGCAGATATAAATTAAAATAAATGAGTAAGAATCAAACATCCAAGTAGAACATTCAAACTACTTAAATAGTTGTCTAAATCTTTGAAGGTTTGCTGCTGTTGCTTTTGATTTTGGTTTATTAGTTGTTTTGAATCTGGCTTGGGAGCTGGCGTTTTGCTGAGAAAGTAGGTAGAAACAGTTAAACACCTCCAGAGAAAGCAAGATTGGGCAAATGCAAGGAGCATGGAGCACACAACAGGCAGCGGCTCAACCCATCCAAGCCAGCATTTCTGAGAACACAAACATAAAGACAAGCACAGGAGCAGGAGATGTCTAGAGGCAGGCAGAGCTCGCTCAGCTAAGTTCCGAAGTCTAGAACGAGAGCAGTGTGCGAGGACACTAAGTAGTTTCAGGAAGTCCTTTAAAGTGATGTGAAAGGGACTAAACGGAAATGGGAGTTTATGCTAATATAGGCTTTAAAAATTCATTAGAAAGGTTATTAGAACAAGTATCATATTCCCAGTGGAGATGGGAACAAGATCATCTTCTTTCTTCCTGAAAGACACAAAGATCACCTGAATGTAACAGTTAAGGGCTCATTTTTCCGAAGCAGATTTTATTCATTCACACAACAAACACTAAAAGCTTACCATGAATCTGGAGCACCCTGACCTCCTACAACAAAGTAAAATAAGTCATAATCTCCTTCCTGACAGACTGCCATTTGTAATACAGTAAAAAAAGAAAAGAAAATGAATCTCAGAATTCTTCCTCAGCAAAATTTCAGGACTGGAAAACCTAGTAGGTATGTGGACTAAGATAGTAGCACTGGGCCCAGAGACATGGCTTAGTGGATACCTGCTGCCAAGTCAAACATGATCACCTGAGTTCCATCCCTGGAACCGACATGGTGAAAGGGTAAACCAAGAGAGATTGTTCTCTGATCTCCACACATGTACCATAGCATGCACACACCCAAGTAAAATAAATGATAAAACACCGTTAAAAAAAAAAAAAAAAAAAAAACAGCATGTATTACTAAATCTTCCTAGACCAAGTTATCAATCACCATCCACACATAGCCTCTTTGAGTCCCAAAGGCTTCCAAACACACAATTACAAGCATCTCCGCTGGGGCTGAGTGTGGCTTAGTGGCAGAGCACTGGCCTAGCATGTGCAAGGTTCTGAGCCCAACAACACACACACACACACACCACACACCACCACCACCACCACCACCACCTTTAAGCAGCTGTTCCGGGCTGCGAAAATAAGTTATATATAACCTTTTTGATTATTTTCATCTTACCTATAATTATTAGTAAAGTTAGTTTCATCTAGAAACTGTCAAAAATTAAAATCTCTAAGTTATTTCTCATGCTTTAAAGAAAAGACTACCTGGGGGAAAAAAAAAAGCAAACGTTTTGAGAACAAGAATAAAACACATCAATAGCAGACTTCTGATGACACCTGGTGGCCACTTCTCCCAGATGGCTCTTCCAGGGATTTGGAGGAAGCATTTGAGAGAACAGGCTCTCAGCTACTCACTGCACTCCAGGCTTTGTTCGCCTGTCACTCATCCCAAGGACTAGTCTGCATTTCTCTGTGTGCTGTCTTTCTTCCCTATGGGACATCATGAAGACAGCTCAGCTCCTCCACTTCCAGTGAGTCACTCACAGAGACGTGTGGCTGCACAAGAACCCATCTTCTTCCTACCCGAGTCCCACTCCCTTACCCTTCAACCTTCTTAAACAGGTACAAGCACAAAAAGCCTGAAGAGGCTCAACCTTTCCCTTTGAGAAATTCAAAGAGACAGCAGCAGAAGTTCTAACCCTACACAGAAGGGATTCTTTCCGCAGCTAAGAGCTGCAACAGCAGCAGCTGAGTAAGCAGAGAATGAATAGGCTCTCTCAATCTGCCAATTCAAACCGGACTTCCTACCGCACCTGTCCCACGATGGCGCTGCCTATCCTAATTGACATCCACGCCCAGACTCTGTCTCTGAAAGCTGGGGAACTAAAGGTGCTGAGCTCAGCCCTCCCAGCCAGGCCCCTCCTAGCGAAACAACAATTTGGAAAAAAGATCACAGAATAATCTCTGATCCTACAAGGAAAAAAGTACTCTTCCAGAAAAATCCTTACAATTTAAGTTAAATACATAATTCAGACAAGAATATATTCAACACACTAAAACACATTCACTGGATAACACTAGGGGCAATGTTCCACAAACGGACATACAATAAGGTCTGGATTATTCACATAGGACTAGTTCTTGAATACTTGGGTTCCAGCATCTACACCTCCTATATAATATAGTATATCCTATGAGACTACAACACATTTCCCCAGTTATAAATACATAAAGTTCTTAATTAAGTTACCCAAGAAACAGTCTGATGGTTTTTAATGAATCTACAATTGTTACTACTTCAAAAGACTTAGTTGCCGCCTCTTAGTATTGTGTGAACTGCATCTAAGAAAAGAAGAACAAAGTGAGTGTGTGCTACCTGGACTCTCAGTCCCAAAGCATCAGTGCTTCCCTCCTGCCCTCTCCCAGATACAGCAAGACATCTGTGTCGCCTGTGGGGCAGCCCCCGGCAGCCCCCGGCAGCCCCCGGCTTCTTCCCCAAAGACGGGGAAAACTGAGGGCTTCCTTCAGTTGCCAGGGAATGGGCCACCTTGGCAATAGACCATCTACCCCGAGTCCTTTGTATGATGACTCCTGAAACCAGAGCTACCCAGCCAAGATCAGTCCCAAGTACTCAAAACACAGGATTATAAACACGTTAGTCACTATATTTTGATGTCTTAGTTACCAGGCAACAGACAACTAACATAAAGTCCTTCTCTAGCCTGGGCAGTGGTGGTGCACACTTTTAATCCCAGCACTCAGGAGGCAGAGACAGCAGACCTCTATGAGTCTGAGGCCAGTCTGGTATACAAAGGGGGTTCCGGGACAGCTAGGGCTGTTACACAAACAAACCCTTTTTGAAAAATAAATAGATGAATAAATAGAAAAATAGATAAAAATCCTCCTCTCTGATGAGGATATGAGGATATGGCTCAGGAGTGCACCTCCTTCACTGGCATCTGAATATTTTCCTTCCTACCCTAACAAGAAGCTTCTGTGCTAGCAGAACTAAGTACTTAACAGTACTAAGACACACAGAAGGGCCAAATGCTATCAGTCATCTGAAATGCTTTGCACAGCAGAATTCCTCTCCACTTACTTTAGAACTATAATAAATGATATTTACATTTATCTCTCCTACGATCAAAATGAGAACTGATATCACGATCAAAAATTGAACCAAATCAAGAGTTATTAAAGAATTATCTAATAAAGTGATGAGAATCAAGAGTTATTAAAGAATTACTTAATAAAGTGATGAGGTAGAGCAAATTTTAAATTTAAATTCATACAGCATAAAGGAAATATTATATCCTGCTATATCCTGAAAAATATGCTTATTTGGGATAGAAACATTCGGCTTCTAGAATCTACTGAGCCAACAGCTTGCCTCAGAGGTAAAGGCAATAAGGGATTCCTTCCCAGTTAAATTCAGAAATTCAGCATTCCTAAACTTGCAGGTCCTGTGGGAACACTTGTGGCACCACGGGTCATGCTGTCTGAAGTCACAGCACATTGGTTACTGTCACCACACAAATGACCATTCACCTATTGGTTTTGGAAGGCACTCCATTCAAGCTTAGGGCATGCAGAGCCACTAACTTAGCACGGAGCGTGTGGAAGTGCTACCACCAAGATATCAGGTGACTCAAAGGCCCAAGTTCAGTTCCCAGCACCCACATCCAAGAACACTTAAAGATAAGCAGGCTAAAACTGTGTGCTCCCAAGCCTAAGAAACAGAAGAAACTAGAATTCACTCGAATACTTGAAAACAGAAGTAACTATATTTCTATTTCAGAGAAAACCATGTTATTATATTTCAAAATCTAATTCAATTCTTCTAATAATTCAAACATTTGTTTAGTGCCTAAATTAGAATTAAAACAAAACTAAATCTCCATATTGATGAAGATCAATGCACAGCGAGAAAGCACGGCAAGCAGGTCATCAGCATCCTACCGCTACCCGGTCCCTAGCCTCACACCACTACTCAGGAGGATGGACCACAGCGATACAAAGCACAGGCCACACGGTAAGCACGCTGGAAAATTAGCTCATCCTTCATACTTCCCTTTACTTGACTTTCTTAAGGTTTTCAAACCTTCCCACATTTGCAGTACTACTTTCTAAACACCTTTAAGCAATCAGGTATTAACTTAACTTTACAACAACTTTATATCAACTATCTCTGACAAATGTGTTTCACACTCAAGAAAGATTCTACACAAAAAGTTAAAACTTAATCTATCTTTTTAAAGGGACTTTTTAAAATCAACACTTTTGTAATATTTCCATCTAATTTTTTAAGAAAAAATTACTGGTCCAGAAATAGCGGGGCTAAGACAAAGGAGTGCCGAGTCCATGAAAGAATGGGAGAGTCTGGGGTCGTTAAAGCACACACTAGTGCTTTGTCGCCTGCTATCGGGAAAGGTTGCTTTATTATCAGTGTAACTAATCACAATGAAACCGCCTCTTACAACTAAAGACATTATAATGAATTTTCTTTACAGCTACAGAGAAATGGGATTTGCTGTTTCACATCAAATAGAACAGGCTATATAAATTCTTCTTCCTATTTATTGTAAAATATAATTTCATCTATAAAATCAGTCATGAAATATTAAAACTGAAACAACAGAATTTACGTCCTTTACTTAATTTAGTTTAAACGGTCTATTCACTAAAACTAGCGGTGAGAGGTTACCCGTGATGGAGCCCTTTTCTCATTAACTGTTTCCATTAGACCCTTGGTTTTCAAGAATTTACAATGCAGCCATTAAAAAAGCATTTTATGATAAAAGTTAGTCTATGTTCTTTACAGTTCCCTTCTTCCCTTTCAAAAGCAAGAAGATGAAGACGTTACATATGAATGCTGCGTAAGTGGTAGACACAGAAGCAGAAGAGAGAAACGGGTCACCCTGAAGTTTCAACACTAGTGGGAAAGAGCACTGAGCTACACAGAGAACGTCTTTAATTTCATCTCAGCTGCACCAAATCGGCTGGAGGACACAGGCAAGTTTTAGCTTCCTTGCTGCAATCCAAGAAGAAAAGACTACGATTGCTAAATTCAATCAAAACTATAAACTGGAGGAACTGTAACAAAAGTAAATAAACACCGGGAGAGGAGGGCAGGGCTAAAGACACACTGGCAGTGCCCTGGCCTCGTCAGGTTGGAACAGAGGGATACAAAGAGCTGCAGGGAGAAGAGGGCAGGGCTAAAGACACACTGGCAGTGCCCTGGCCTCCTCAGGTCGGAGCAGAGGGATACAAAGAGCTGCAGGGAGAGGACTGAAAGGACTAATTTTGGAAGGAATCTGGAAAACACTGTAATTCCAGATGTCAATAAGCTAACACACCATATAAAACTATCAAGTCTCAAGACATTTGGAATATAAATTATTAGGTACCAAAGATCTGAGTGCTAAGAAAGTATATTTAGAAGGAGAAGATCTTCAGCATTAAATTTTAAATGAATATCGTTCTACTCAAGTTCATTTATATAATAAGGTTAATTTTTTCCTCTCGGTAGAGAAATTATAGGTAATTTTTTCTCCAATTCATGGCATTTTTCTATACTTTCAAAAATATATTTTAGGGACAGAGATAAGTGTGAAGCTTAAGAAAAAAGGTCGCTACCCGTTACTGAAGCAATAGAAAGTATGGCTGCCATCAAAGAGAAAGGGGGACGCCTTTAACTGGACAGGACACCTGCAGCAGTACTGACCAAACAAAAGGTCAAAAGAACACAAACAAAGGCAAAGTCAGGATAACAAAATTATAGTCAGACCAGTCAAACAGCAGGGAAAACAGACACTAAGAAAGCTACCTATGGCTCCTTAAATCTCATTTTAAACATGCAAGAATAGGGTTAGCTGGAGAACTAGTAACACTGAGCACATCCGGAGTCCAATTTCCACTCAGCAAAACCAGGCTGACTCCAGGGCTGGCCAAGGAACATGATGAACCTACAGCCCATTCCGTCAGAAAGAAGGGGGTGCTTTGAAAGAAAGATGGTGTCAGGAAGACTTAGGAGCAAGATTAAGCATTACCAATTTGTTAAAACTCTAAGTGAATAAAGCATTTCAAAGAATTGGTGATGGATGGACGGATGGACGGATGGACGGATGGACGGATGGATAAGTGGACTGATAGATGTATACAGAGAGGGAATGGGACCTAAAGGACAGCTCTGTTTATATTGAGTTCAGGGCAAATGGGCAAACACAATAGTGCTAGAAAGAGAAAGTTATATTGACAAAAAATATATCAGACAGGATTCATGAATGGAACTAAGTCGGACAGAGTATTTTGATATGGAGCATAATCTTTGCATGATGTTTAACCTGTCTCTCCACAAACCACTGACTAGTTCCAAGGTAAAAATAAAACAATAAAATAAAATGTGACTCACAGGGGAGGGTAATAGTATCTTGGCTAGGTGATCAAAACCAGCATCCTCGATAAAGGGCAGACGGACACAGTGAACCCTAAGATGTGACATCCTAATAACACCTCATTACCCAAGCATCACATCAGCCAAGAATAGAAAATCTATGACTAAGTGGAAATCGCAAGCAAACATGCCACCAGTAGTGTTTTGTTTAAATAAATAAAATGGTGAGAAAGCCCACCCACCTCAAAAATTGAGCGTCACAAAGACAGCAGTTAAAAAAATGTTCAAAGTTACAGGAGGTTGAGGAGTCATGGAGACTAGATGTAACTTCTGAAGACAGACCCTATGCCGACCCTGACAAATGTAATAAAGGCATTTTAGGTCAACTCACATTACTGTTGACGTACATTTACAAAACTGATTAACACTACAGCCATGCAAGAGACTATCTCTACTGGATTTCCTTTGGTTTGATTTGTTGGGTTTTTTTGTTCTTTAAGGCAGGATCTCACTATGTAGTCATGGCTGAGAAGGAACTCAGAGATCCTCCTGCCTCTGTCTCCCAAGTGCTGGTATCAAAGCAGATCAACGTCATGCCCAGTTCATTCTTAGGAAGTTGTCAACCAAGTGTTCCTGAGTGAAGGGTCATGATACAAACATATACGGGAGCCGGCTCAAGCACACACGCACTCACACAGACACATACACATGGATATGAAGACCAAGTATACGAGAAGATGACAAAAGGAGAAAACAAACAGGCAGGGCCAAGGAGAGCGCTCAGTGATAAAGATTTGCCTAACACACACAAGGCCCTGGATTTTATCGCCAAGAATAAAGGCAGAGGGGGTGAGGTACAAATTGACAACAATACAGGAATCACTATAAAACTTACATAGAGCCGGGCAGTGGTGGGGCACACCTTTAATCCCAGCACACGGGAGGCTGAGGCAGGCGGATCTCTGTGAGTTCAAGGCCAGCCTGGTCTACAAAGGGAGTTCCAGGACATGCTCCAAAGCTACAGAGAAACCCTGTCTTGAAAAACAACAACAAAAAAAAAAAAAAAAAAAACCTTGCATAGATAGGTATTCTAGGGGAAAATAATGTGTTTATTTTCACATTTTTCTATTAAATTTGGAATGTTTTCTGAATAAAAAGTAAAATAAAAAGGAAGGGGGGAAGGAAGGAAGGAAAAGAATGGGAGAACAAAATAATTTTATATATTAACTTATATACCAAGAACCATTTACCAAAAGGACTGGAAAGACTAAAATTGAAATAAAATCAAACATGGTCAATCAGTTCTAGAAAGATGGCTCACAGTAAAGGGCACAATTACTCCTGTAGAGGATCTGAGTTCACAACCGCCTGGAACCTCAGCCTCTGACTTCGGTGGGCATCTGCATTAAGTACAGAGACACTCACACACAGAGACACATGCACAGACACACTCACACACAGAGACATACACACGCACAAACATTAAAAATAATTGTCTTTAAAAAATATTTTAAAAGACCATCAACCCGGATAAAGTCTGGAATTTTAAAACTATCTGCAGTCAAGGACACACTGCACGCCTCCTCAGTATGGAGGACATGGTGGCCTCCTCCCAACACAGCCTCACAGGATGCTCCAGTATGACACTTTCCTTGATGTTTGTTTGTTTCCTCTGAAAGAGTGTCTTACTACTATGTAGTCTAGACGGTCCTCAGACGCCTGCTTCTGACTTCTAACTGTTGAGACTACAGAGTACAGGTGTGAACCACCACATCTGAGAACACAAGCAAGAGAACACAGGTAACTGGAGGAGAGACAAGTGAACAGTCCCTGAGCCTTCTCTCCTCAAGTGCTAATCTCAATCCGAAAGCCACGTTTTCTGTGCTTTGGGCCAGGCTTTCTCCCTGGGATCACCTTCAAGCTCTTACTTTTTGAAAAAATCAAAGTATCAGTGTAAGAATCTCACTTTCATGTCACTGAATTTCAAGTTCTTTAACGTTGCATTAGGTCTAGTGCTCACTAATTTTAAAAGAGCTTGCTGACACTGTTTGCAAGCTTTTTATGTATTTTTGGTCTCTCCATAATAAAATGAGCAGTAACCTGACTTAGTCCTAAACACTGAAGCAGGAGACTATTTTGCAAGTCCATTAGACATACTATGTCTGCCAGTTTTCCTATAACCAAGACAATTTCCAATAAAATTTTGTGGATTACGCATTTGAAGAAACAAAAAAAAAATAGTATTCAACATATAAACAGGTCTCTCAGAGTCTGAAAACACTACCGCCAGCAGCAGACAAAGTGAGGTCCCACATATAAGCTTTTTGTTTTTAATCAAGATTTTGTTGTTTTGTTTTTGATTTTTTTTATTGTTTTTGTTTTTTGGGTGGTTTTTGTTTTTTTGTTTTTTGATTTTCGAGACAGGGTTTCTCTGTGTAACAGCCCTAGCTGTCCTGGAACTAGTCTCAGGCTGGCCTAGAACTCACAGTGATCCACCCACCTTTGTCTCCCAAGTGCTGGGATTAAAAGCGTGCGACCACCGCCCGACAAGATTTTGTTTTTAATTATGTGTCTGTGTATGTTTTAGTGTGGATTTGTGTACATGAGTACAGTGTCTGCAGAGGTCAGAAGGGATCATCAGATCCATGGGGGATTGGAGACGCAGGTGACTGTGAGCTCCCCAACAAGAGTGATGGGGACTGAATGCAGGTCTGCAAAAACAGCATGTGCTCTTAACTGCTGAGCCGTCTCTCTAGCCACCTTTTCCTTCCTTCCTCTCTTCCACTCTTTTGTTTTGTTATGTTCTGGTTTCGGTAAGAAGTCTTTAAAAAATTTTAGGGGCTGGAGAGTTGGCTCAGTGGTTAAGAGCATTATCTGCTCTTCCAAAGGTCCTGAGTTCAATTCCTGGCAACCACATGGTGGCTCACAACCATCTGTAATGAGATGTGGTGCCCTTTTCTGGCCTGCAGACATACACGCAGACAGACTATTGTATACATAATAAATAAATAAATAAAAAATTTTAATAACTAATGTGTACAAGGAAAAAAGCATAATCACACACATACACACACACAAATACGACTCAATTTCAAAAAAATACAGTTAAATTTGTAGGAAAATGAAATGGCCAAGAATGTATTATATTAAGCAAGATCACAAAAAAATCTCAGAAAAAATAAACCAATATTCTCTCCTATTTGGGATATCACTGATAATGTACGGATTTATGTAAACAGAAGTACATGAGGGTGCAGTGTGGCATGGAGGAAGGAAAACAGAAAGGCTAACTACAAGGGGAAGCGGAAGGACTGATGCAGGCAGCGGGTATGAAAGAGCATACAAAGCCAACTGTTTTTCTAGTTATACTTCTGTCATGGTTTGTTTTGTTTTGCTTTCGGTGATGGATATGAGCACAAAAAACACTGAAGAGCTGGCCATGGTGCTGCATGCCTTTAATCCCAGCACAAAACGAAGAGAAGCCATTACTCTGGACTTGGGTCTGAATTAGATCCCGAAAGACGACATCACAACGAACTGGAGTTACTCGCTAAATGCTGCATCACCAAAACTGAAGTTTTAAGGAACTAGAGCCCAAAACAGACTATTTTTTCCTAAAAACAGGAGACTCTGGTGCACCTAAATCTGACATGGCGACTCCTCCGTTTTAACTCTCATTTGTAAAAAGTAGCTTGCTGGGAGTGGTGGTGCATGCCTTTAATCTCAGCACTGTGGAGGCAGAGTCAAGATGATCTTTGTGAGCTCAAGGCCAGCCTGGACAACACTGCAAGTCCCAGGAGTCAAGGCTATGTAGTGAGACCCTTTCTCACAACAACAAGAAAAAGTAAGCTGAAGGCTGGAGAGATAGCTCCATTGGTAAAGTGTTTACCTCACAAGCAAGAGGACCTGGGTGTGAGCCCAAGAGACCACATAAGTGCCTGACACGGTGGTGCACACTTGCATCCCAACGCTGAGGCTGAGCAGAAGGAGCCCTGGTGATCACAGGCCAGTGGGAGCGCTCATCTCAAAGCAGGATAAAAGCAGATGTATGTGGCATACATACACGCACATGCACACCCACACCCACACACACTTTCTCTTGCTTGGAAAGGGGATGTAAGGAAGCTGATACTAAGTAGCTTCTCTCTCCCTATGTTTCTTTGTTCCCACCTTACAGAACCCCTCACTTCACCTCTGCCCTGCCCACACATTCTCCTGTTTCGGGGAGCGGGGGCTGTGCTGGTGGTGAATCACAAAGCCAGTCAGCCCTTTATGCTGTGCTTCGGTCTTCCTGCATCAACACCAACCCTCTACCAGCACAGCTAAGGAGCAAAGGTATGAAATTCCAAGGATAGATTCTGAATGAGAAAATCTGCTCTGTAGCAGAAACTTACACTTCAAAGAGTCCTCTGGGTGATGCTGGAAAGCTTTATTTGGGAACCACTGAGCCTCCCTGACTCTTCAAAAAGAAAAGAAAATATACATTTCATGCTTATGTACTGGACCCTTACAGCTGTAGACAAAGAATATGTTGAGGGTAAGGGTCAGCCAAAAACACAAAATGAACATATTTAAACAAGACTACTACATGGGTCTCTAAAGATGCTTGTCTGCACTATAGTATGCTATATAAACTTCCTTCCAATGTCACACTTTAGCAAGTATTGCCGTGATGTCACAATAAAATACATAAGAGATACCAGATCCTGCTTCCTGAAGGTTCTTAATGAAAACCATTTGATCTCATTTTTAGAAAGACTGTCATTTCTATTCCCTTCCTTCAATGACCTAAAATTTCTAAGCTATTTTTAAAACTGCATTACCACCTTCCTTTAAATTCTAATGGTCTTATAATTATATTTTAAATTAGCATGCACTCCTTTAACTGATACTCTTTATTGAAAAATAATTGATCTAATATACATCAAATTCTGCTCCTTAAGTCACACCCAGCAGAAACCACTAATGAACTATATACATCCAAAGAAGTGGCTGTTACTGGTTCTAAATCTCAAACACAAAACTCCAGTTATATTTATCAGGGTTCTTTCTGTATAACAATTAGTAACTGAAGAGCATGTTGAGCTTGAGTTACACTTGATGATTAAGCCAGTGTTACTCAGCCTGCATTAGTCTCTTTCCTACGCTTTTAATTGCCTTACCTAGCTTTATTTAAATCTATTTTTAATAAAAGAAAAAAGATCCACTATATAAGTGGAAACAAAAGAGAAGTACGAACACCAAGCCCGCAGAAAAGTATTCAGAATTAGAGCATGGAGATCATCTAGCTTTCCAAAGTGGAGAGAAACAAGAGCCCAAGAACCTGAGACTCTGCTGTGAAAAACGTAATTACACTCCACATGTGCTTAGAAGGGGTCATATGGGGTCACTTCCCTGTGCCTTACTTAATGCAGACAGCTCTGCCACAGAAGGTCTCTCTAGCTTTTACCCTCCTGGTAAGGGACTGAGTCTGTCAGAAACTATGACATTCCCTAATTGCAAGTGCTTGACAGTTCTCACAATTTTGACAATTTTAGCACTTTGGTTATCAAACAAAAATAGTAGTATTATTTGGTTCTAAAGTACATTTAATTTGACACAGGGCTGCTGGAACCACATTTCTACTCCTCCTGCGTAACTTTCCAAGCAGTGGCAGTGAAACCGTGACAGTTTAACTGGTAGTTATAAGACAGAATCCCAGTGCAGACTTTAATATGACATAAGAAAACAAGGTTATCAAGAAGGAAAACCGCCAAGTGTTGATTTCCCAAAAAAATGTCCCTTTTTCTCAACAAACTGTCTGGGCAAAAGGAGATGTTCGAAGCCGCAACGAATCATAATTATATTTTAAGTCAGCATGCACTGCTTTAACTGATACCTACCGTAAGCTAGACAGAAAATGAGGAAGTCTGTCATCTACTAGAATGATAAAGGCAAGTGTGTTGCTCTGAAAATAAACTACAAAGGTAAAAGAAAGAATAACTTGGAAAAAAGAACACCTCTCACAGGTCTGCCTCTGCACTCACTCATTTCTACTGTGGCCTGACTTTTGTTTGTTCCTCCTATTTGTCTGTGCATACATGACTTTTCCCTTTAAACAGCTGGACTGCTCCCACTGATAACCGTGCCCACAGGCAAGCTGTCTCTCCTGTGAGGCAAGGATAGTAATAAATAAAGCCTGCTGCCAGAGGCCATTATGAGGTAAAGTCAGTTATTTAATGACATATAAACTTGTCAATAATGTGCTCAAAGCGGTGCCTGGGACAGAGGAAGTAATGAGCAGGAATTAACAGAATCAGGAGACCAGTTTTACTGTCATACTTAGGGGTCAAGATCAGTGAAATTCCCCAAGATCACATCTTCACCTCCAGCTTTCGCTTTTCGCTTTTCATACAAACTAAACAGAGCCCACGAAGACAGGCGTGTGAGACAGAAATAATCTAAGACCTAGAGCACAGACCACAGTGTAGGAAACACAATGTGTTACCTGAGTCCTTCCGTGTAGACCTCCCTCCCCTCTTTACTCTTCTTAGAAAGGTAAGACTCTTACTGTCTCTCTCTGTGTCTCTCTCCCTCCCTCCGTCTGTCTCCCTCCCTCCTTCTCTCTCCCTCCTTCCCCCTCCCCTCCTCCCTTCCCTTCCCCTCCCTCCCTTCCTCCCTCTCTCCTTGGTGTTTCCCTTTTTAGAATTGAGTAGGGATCCAATGCACTGCATACACCAGACAAGCACAACCTAGAAAGCTACATCGCAGACCTTACCTGCTGTTTATCAATTATGTCTGTATTTTTAACAATAATGCAACTTTGTTCTGTGTGCTTCTGAACTTTAAAAAGTGGAGACAGCGGCGAATACTATATACAGTCTTGTACATTTAGCTTTGTTTGCCATTAATACTTATATCCCTTTAGTTGGAGAGAGGTCTTCTCAAGCTGCCTGTGGTAGAGAAGGTTGTCAGGATAGTGAGGTATGGCTGGCCTCAAGCCTATGTTCTCTCAGCCTCCAGAACAGCTGGGGTTATAGAGACTCAGACAAGCCTATCTAAGGCTTTCCTTTGGTACATGGCTCCAGGCACTCAGGTAAGTTTTCCCCTGGGCCAATGTTTCTCAAATGTTACCATCACCAGGGTTTGTCAGCCCAAGTCTTTAGCACAGAAGAAACAGGCAGACAGAGGTGTTTGTGAGTTTGAGGTTAGCTGGATTTCCATAAAAAGTTCCAGGCCAGCCAGGACTACACAGTAAGATTAATTTCCATTAATTATGGAAAACAATTTGGCACCAGTGCTGTAAAATAAAGACTAAGAGAGAATAATTTGAACACTCAGGTGGCTGATGAAGGATTCTGAGTCAGAGTACACACAGCTCACATCACTGTCAATTTACAGTCACACACATACTCCTTGTCTTACCTAAGCACTCTGAATGCTTTCTAACCTCCCAACAATACTGCCAGGCCTTTTCGCTGTATAAGTAGTACATAAATTACACACCAATTAGTTCCTCTAGCTACTGATCAACGGGAGCATCTTTATACTTATCTCTTTGGTGTGTATAAAATATATACTTAAAGATTCTTTTCTAAGTGTAAGTGTGTGTGTGTGTGTGTGTGTGTGTGTGTGTGTGTAAGAGAGAAGGAGAGAATGGGTGAGTACTTGTAGAGGAAGTCAGTTTCCGCCTTCCACCTTGTCAAGGCAGTCTCCAGTTTCTGCTTCTGTCCTGTGTATCCCAGGCTGGCTGGCCTGCAAGCTTGCGAGCAGGTCTCCCGTGTCCCTCCACTGTCCATCTCACGGGACGAGCACAGGGCTGAGACGTGTGCTTACTTGCCCTGACTTCTCACTTGTTCATCAGGCTTTAGCAGCTATCACTTTACCTGCTATCTCCCTAACCTGTTTCCTATTATTCTGACTTTTGCTGCTTGCTCTTCAAATAGCATTAAACTTTTACCAATAATATGTACTGACACATTCAATTTTGTTAATCTGCCTGATCATTTCTGGGTCTTTTTCATATACAATTATCCAAACTAATAATGACAATAAAACTCATTTTTTCCCTTATGACTTGTACCTTTTGTGATTGACTCAAAAATCTCAAGTCATACATACAACTATTGCCCTGGATTACCTTCTAAACATTTTATAGTTTCGCCTTCAATATGGAAGTCTTTTATTAGGCTGTACATGACTATTTCCAGCTACATAAATTAGACATGCATCCCATGAACAGCAAGCTCCTATTTGCTGATGCGCACACATACAGACTGCTGCAATTTTAAGGTGTGAAAGTGGAACAAGCGAACCTGAGAAGGCGCTTGACACCTGGAGCCCTGCTTCTGACTGCCACACTTCCCAGGCCTCTGCTCAGCTACCCTGACAGCTCCCAGAATGCCCTGCCCTCTTTTAGGGTACCCTGTGCCCTGCAATGGCCTTCCTCCCTCCTCCTGGGCTCTACCGTACATTACGACGTGTCTGATAACAAGACTATACACTGCCTGGGGGCAAAGTGCCTACAATCAGACATCTAAGGACTGAACTGTTGGACGAGTGTTGGCTAACGTGTCATGAAGTCAGTGGACTGGCCTATGACTCAAAGAGCGGCTATACAGTCACACTGCCTTGGCTAGAAACTAGCTCCACCATTTAAGAGCTGCACAGAGCTGCACAAACTGCGTGCCTACCCTAAACTGAATGCACCATAGTGGATAAAATGTAGGACACGGCTTCAAAGAATGTGCTGGGGACTAAATGAGATTATGAAAAGTTTACACTAACTAAGAGCTCAAAACATTATTGTTATTTTCATGGAATTCTGTGTATTACCTTTATTACTCCTTAGTACCAAGTCCTTAGTATTTCAGACACTTCCAATTTTCTGGGGTAAACACAAGAGAGCCAAATTGTTAAAAAGGTAACATTACATCCAGAAAATTACCATGCACATAAAAGCATTAATGCTCAAAAGGAGAAATGAAACTTCCTGTCGGGAGCTATCCATCCATGCCCACCCTCTCCCCAAGAGTCCTCCTCCAGAGCTACCAGTGGGAAAGTTCTGGATACAATCCTAGGAAGCTGTAAGCTCCTTTATACTTTGATGCTGTCATCAACTGCAGTCTTCTCTGCAGCTACTTCTTGGCTATAGGTAGGTAGTCACAATGGAGAGGGAAACAAGATTATTGGAACCATAATTTAATTACAGTAGTGAGATAGTATAGCTGGAGAATAATGAAAAGAATATAAGTCACTTTCCACCAAAAGAAATCTTTAATACAGATATAGGTATGTATACATGAGATATGGGTTGTGTTGTATTTGAATCTGGAATGTCCCCAGCATGCTCCAGTTCTGAACTCTTGATGCCCAGCTTGTGGTCTTATTTTGAAGCCTGTAAATCCTTTAGGAAGTAGAACTTATTAGGCAAAAGATGTCCTGCCCCTGACCCCAGTTTGTTTTCGCCACAGAGGGGAACAAGGATCCTATTGGGTGGGTATCAGACTAAACACCACTCTTGCTACAGTCTGGCAAACAACCTAACTGTCGTTTGTCCGTGATCTGAAAAATCTGAGCAAGGCTCAATTCAAAACTAATGGACGAATTTATATCTGGGGAAGAAAATTCCAAGATATCGTAGCATGCTTTTAACCAGATTTACAGTAAGAAAGACAAAAAGCAGAGCACAAAGATTTGGAAAAGAGTCAGGATGGCAAAGAGTGGTAAGAACACCTTTCAAGTTGTGGACAAAACAATACACAAGGAACTGTAATTAACGAGATCAGCACCGCTAAAAGAAGCAGCTTGCCTCCTTGCTAAGACTCTTGGAAGATGGCCTTGCTGGAGGAGTGTGCCACTTGTGTGCCACTGAGCATGGGCTCTGATGTTTCAAAACCCCGTACCAAGCCGGGTCTTCTCTCTCTCTCTGCCTGGAACTGGAGAACTCGGGTAAGCAACTGTCCCAGCACCATGTGCGTCCAGCCATGACTATATACTATCTCTGAAACTACAAGCAAGCCCCTAATTGCTTCTTTTCTTTTACTTAATTTATGTATTTATTTATTTTTAGTTTTTCTGTGTAGCTTTAGAGTCTCTCCTGGAAGCCACTCTGTAGACCAGGCTGACCTCAAACTCACAAAGATCCACGTGTCTCTGCTTCCTGGGATTAAAGCTGCCCAGCTAAACGATTCCTTTGATAAGGTGTCATGGTGTCTCCTCACAGCCAAAGAACAGTAACTAAAACACTATCCCTCCCAGAAACTGCAATAACAGTTGCTGCTAAGAGCAGAGGCAATTTGATTCCCTGGACTCTCACAAAGACTACACAGTGTAGAGAAAGCTAAGGGTCCTGTCACACGGGACCTGCAACAAACACAAGTAGCACCTCCAGCTGCCTTCACTCAAAACGTTCAGATACTCAAATATATACCAGAGTGGTAAGCACCAGCCAGCACTTGAAATGTCACTTCTTGCTTAGCCAGTTTTTGAGGGTAAATTAACAGAAGTCCAACAAGCTGACTGGTAATAGTCACATTAAACATTTTTGCTCTTCAAGTTACCTTCATATTTTAAAAGAATCCAGGGCTGTTTATGAGATGTTGTGACACAGAAAATATACTGTCTCTCTCCACTCCCTAGGAACTAGGTGGTCTGGCCAATCTTACATCCTACCACTTAGAACTTTAAATGACACAATGATGGAGATGCAGAGGGGACTAAGGAGTGCATCACAAAGGTGGTAGTTTCTCCAGTCAGTAGCAAAATTCTAAGCAGACTGCTTACAGGATGTGGCCAAGCTATGACCTCAGACCCCCAGTCTCTCCTGGAACACATTTCTCCAGCCTGCTATGTCTCTCCCAGTACATGCCCCTTCTGCTTACATCAGTCAAAGCCCATTCCTAGCTGACATCCAAGAACCATGAGCAGCAGTGCAATGCCTCGCCCTCAGAGAACACAGGATCAACACGAGACTGTACTGCCACGGCCAGTTACTACCTAGGCCAGTTACTACCTAGTATTCCGCTATCCCGTCCATCAGTTTACTTGGTACAATGACTGGGACAAAGCAGGCAGGCAAGAAATGCTTCCTGTATGAACTCCACAGCTAGGGAGAATGTTAGGCCACCATGCAGAAACACCCACTAGCACTTATTGCCAAGAGGGTCAAAGTGCCAGGTGGATCTGCACAGCTTAACTCATTCGGGAATTTACAAACTAGGATTCTTTTCACCACCTAATTAGCAAACCTCTCCCCCTGCCCCCCCCCGTGTGTATGTATATATGTGTGGTGCGTTTACTGATTTTTCTTAAAAGAGAAATAAAAAACAAATTAGCATTCTATTTTACTAGCATTCTCTTCCAGTAAGAAAAGCCTAATTTGGGCCATGCGGTGGTGGCACATGCCTTTAATCCTCAGGAGGCAGAGGCATGTGGATCTCTGTGAGTTTGAGGCCAGCCTGGTCTACAGAGCAAGTTCCAGGACAAGCTCTAAAACTACAGAGAAACCCTGTCTCAAAAAAAAAAAAAGAGGGAGGGGGGGAGGGGAAGGAGGAGGGGAGGGAGGGAGGGAGGGAGGGAGGGAGGGAGAGAGAGAGAGAGAGAGAGAGAGAGAGAGAGAGAGAGAGAGAAAGGCCTAATTTAGGCCAGCAAACTCAAATGTTGTGTCCCACAAGGTTACACCACCCCACCAGGTAACTTCCACTACATTTGCAGATCTGTTTTAGCACTTACAAGGTACATTTATTAAAATAGCCAAGTGTTAGCTTTCCAGAATCTAGAATGATGGCCGGCACAAACAGGAAGTGGAGACATTGCTTTGGGACCATACCCACTGTTTGTGCTTCACTGCAACTTTTCCACAAACCTGAAAAACGCTTAAAAAGGTTTTTGTTTGTTTGTTTTTGTCTTTGGAGACAGGGTTTCTCTGTAGCTTTGGAGCCTGTCCTAGAACTAGCTCTTGTAGACCAGGCTGGCCTCGAACTCAGAGATCCGCCTGCCTGTACCTCCCGAGTGCTGGAATTAAAGGCGTGCGCCACCACCGCCGGGCTAAAAAAGGTTTTTTAATGTAACCAGTTCTCATCTGCTGTAGCACAGAGCCTGGCTTGTGCCAACAGGAATACTCCTATCTGGAACAAGACATAGTACCAAACATTTGAATGTGGACATTGATTTTGCTCAAGTTATTTTATGGATGTTTGTAAATTTGGAGTAACTTCTATACAAGGTTGTCCTGCTTTATGAGCTATAGCGTATGTTCAACCGACAGGAGGTCGTCAATACTTTCTAATCAGTATTTTGTTTCAAGATGGCCTAAGATCCCACCAATTGGGTACATACTGTGTGTGACCAGCCCTGTCAAACATAGGCTAAAAAGTCACCATTGAACTTTTACATCCCATTACATAATAAAAAAAAAAAATCGGAGAAAGGGGGGAGAGGAGGAGGGATACAGAGAAAGAGAGGAGGTTGTAAGTGTGGAGCAGTGTGTTCACAGAAGCCAACTCCGCCAAGAGGTCCTGTTCCAGATACTGACGCTCCGCTCAAAACCCAACGCTACCAACAGGGGTCAGCAGCCACTGCTCCCATCGTCCAGCAGACTGAGCTGCAGACAGAAGGCAAGCACAGCCGGCGGTGGTCCCGAGGGTGCCGAGGTTAAGTGGGACGAGGCGCGCTGACCACTGCCAAGCTGACCGGTGTCGATCGCCGCAGGGGCCCGAGTCCCCGGGCAGTCGGGCAGAGCAGGAACCTCCCTTTCCGTCGTGGGCTCCCGGGCACCGGCATGGCGTAACGGAAGAAGCGCGAGTGGCAGCGGCGGCAGCGGTAGCAGCGGCTTCGGCAAGGCACCCGGGTGCACGGGAGCGGGCTGCGCGGAGCCTCTACCGGGAAGCCCGTCCCTTGGAGCAGACGTTGGGCCGCCGGGGAAGCGTGCTCCTCCGGGACGGACCCGGGAACAGCCGATCCCGGAGCCGAGGGCGGCGCGGCGGACTCCGAGCACGGCTGTCAGCGCTCCAGCCGAGGGGAGACCCGCGCCCGAGGAGCCCGAGAGGGCGCGAGGCCGCCGCGGCCCCGACAGCTGCAGCACCGGCCGGAGGTCGCCGGGCAGCGGGACGAGCGCCGCCGACGGGCGAGGGCGTGGGTCCCGGCGTGCGGCGGGGCGGCGTCGGCCCCGGCGGGGAGGGGCGGAGGCGGGGGAGGGGGCGGGAGCGCGGCCGGCCCGCGGGCACCCGACGCCGCGCCGCCCGCCCGGGCCCGCAGGCCGCTGCCCCCGCACCCCGCGCCAACGCCAAACCATCCCCGCCCCCAGACCCCCCGCCCCGTCGGAGAATAACTCACCTGTTTGTCGGGGAAATCGCTCCTGCTCGGCCCTCTGACTGACTCCTCCGGCTCACCGTCTTCCCTCTGGGAGGAAGAGGCGGGACTTCCTGTTTCTCCGTTGAGCTACTTCCGGCGGTTCCCAGGGCGACTGCTCTGGATGGCGCGCAGAGCACCATAACCGAAAAACAAAGATTTTACAACTGCCTGGGTAAAGGCCCAAGTTCGCGTCCTCTTTTTTTTTCCTTGAATAGCCGTCAGCTCGGCGTGTCGAGTTGTTTTCAGCCCTGCAGTACTTTCCGGAAGTCCCTAACACAGAAAACAGGAAGTTCCACCCTCCCTGCTGGAAGGGAAACGGAAAGCCTAGAGAGTCAATCTGTAGGGCAGAAGCTGCGAGGGCTCCGGACGGCTGGGTCTCACCGGGAGGACCGTCTCTTCCCGAGGATGCTCGGCGGGCCGAGCCCAGGCAGCACCTCGCGTCCGGTCTCCATCCCTGGAACCCGAGGGCGGTGCCGGGAAGGGCAGGGGCGTGGCCTGCGCAAGGGCCTTGCTCTGCATCGGGTCCCCTAACGGGTCCGTTCAGAGTCGCTGTGCGCGACATAGGGTTACCCCAGACAGTGAAAAAAAGACAATCCATCGACGCCAGAAGGGTATCTCCCGTGTGTAGACCCAGGGACCCCCGAGTCTAATGGGGCCATGAGGATAATCTAGTTGAATTTTCTTTTTTTTTCTTTTTTTTTTTTTTTTAATTTCGAGACAGGGTTTCTCCGTAGCTTTTGGTTCCTGTCCTGGAACTAGCTCTTGTAGACCAGGCTGGCCTCGAACTCACAGAGATCCGCCTGCCTCTGCCTCCCGAGTGCTGGGATTAAAGGCGTGCACCACCACCGCCCAGCTTCTAGTTGAATTTTCATTGTGATTCACATCCACGTGAGGGAATTGCATCTACTGGAATAGACAGTTTCCAAGATGGTACATACAACTAGTGAACGTGGAGCATAACTCTAAACTCAAGAGTCAACCTTTTGTAGTCTATAGTGCAGACTCAAATCTCATGACCAAAATTGGCATACATGTCTATGCTCTAAGAAAGTACAGTGGACTGGGTAGGATATGGCGTTTCAGTGGCTCCTGGATCTTAAGTAGTTTCCACGTTGCCTATAGTTAGCAGAGTGGGAACAGGAAAGGTACATAAGCAAAATAATAAGGAAGGGAGGGGTTGATTGCTGGGTAGGAAGCAGTATTAATCTTCGTTATCCTTATATTCCTCTCCCTTTTACCCCCGTAACAAAATACCATCAACCGAACCTATTTAAAGGGATTCTCTGTTTCCGTTCGCAGTTTGAGAGTATTCATTCCTATACTGCGGAAGGAATGGGCAGTGGTTTCCTCAGTGGTATCAAGCTTGTGACTGCTGCTGCTCTCTGGGCAGCTGGGAAACAAACTTCCATCAGGAACCAGAGGTGATTATAAAGGTCAAGACCCCTCCCCTAGTAAGCCATTTCTGCTGCACGTCTCAAAGGTTCCATAGCCTACTCCAAACATCTCCACCAGTCTGGGAAGAGGTGACCCAGCACAGAATCATTTAAAGAAAGTTTCAAACTCCAGCCATGATAGGAGTCAATAATTAAGTTCTCACAAGATAGGATTAAATTAATCTTTATGCCTATGTATTTTTAATATATTCCATCAGAGAGGTAAAATTAAGTGCGGGGACAAAATGACATCTGACATTATCTGACAATTTAAAACTAGAGACATAGTTGTAGCTCGGTATGACAGAGCATGTGTTTATCCCCACACCACACACAAGACCAAAAAAGGAAGGAAGAGAGAAATAGTACTCAACCAGGCTGCAGTGTGACACCTGTCCTCACTACTAGGAGGTCTCAGCTTCCTATAGTGGACATTTTCTGGTAAGAAACTTTGGTGTCAAGCTGAGTGGTAGTGGTACACACCTTTAATCCCAACACTTGGGAGGGAGAGGTAGTGAATCTCTGTGAGTTCAAGACCAGCCTAGTCTACAAAGCAAGTTCCAAAATAGCTAGGGCTGTTACACAGAGAAACCTTGTCTTGAAAAAAACCAAAAGAAAGAAAACACATGTTTTGCCCACATCATTGGCTACCAACAACTACAATAAAGATATTCTTGCAAAGAATGTGACGACATACTTGACCACGGTAACTCCAGGAGGAGCTTACTTTCTGTATCTAAAGGGATATCAGTCTACTGTGACAGGGACGAAAGTAACATGAGGCTGGTTACACAGTGTCCTCGGTCAGAATCAGAGAGAATGAATTCTGATCCTGCTTCCTCCTTTATATTCAGTCCAAGACCCTGATCCATAGGATGATGCTATTCACATTCAGGCTGGCCCTTCACTCTTTAAACTTTCTTGGATACACCCTCATAGATATACCCAGAAGTATGCTTCTATGCTGATTTTAAATGCAGTTAAGATCTCTGTGAGTATGAGCCTAGCCTAGCCTACAGAGCAAGTTTCAGGATAGGCCCCAAAACTACAGAGAACCCCTGTCTCAAAAAACAAAAATACATACATACATACATACATACATACATACATACATACATGCAGTTAAGTTCAATGAAGACCACAGCAGCACCCCTTCACAACATAAAAACATTTTAAGTCAGCATTATGACCCTGGCCCCTTCAGTCTCATTTCATTTTATAATGCAAAATTCATCCCTAAAAGTCCCCATAATGCCGGGCGGTGGTGGTGCACGCCTTTAATCCCAGCACTCGGGAGGCAGAGGCAGGCGGATCTCTGTGAGTTTGAGACCAACCTGGTCTACAGAGCTAGTTCCAGGACAGGCTCCAAAGCCACAGAGAAAACCTGTCTCGAAAAACCAAAAAATAAAAATAAAATAAAAGTCCCCATAATATTGAGCAATCTCAGTGCTGCTCAAAGTCCAAAGGTTTTACCTACACACACCTTTAATACCTGTATTCAGGCAAAGGCAGGTAGATATCTGTGAGTTTAAGGTCAGCCTGTCCTAATCTGCATAGTTAATTCCAAGTCAGCAAGATCTACACAGTAAGACCCTGTCTCAAAAAAAAGGAGGGGGGGGGTCATAATCTCTTCTGAGACTCAAAATACACTTATAAACCTCATATAAATGAAAAAATCAAAATTGCAGATTTTCCAATATACAATGGCAAGGACAGGGTTTCTCTGTGTACCCTTGGCTGTCCTGAAACTTGCCTTAAAGAAGAGGCTGGCCTTGAATTCACAGAGATCAGCCTGCCTCTACGTCCCAAGTGCAGGGATTAAAGGTGTGTACCACCATGGCCCAACTTAGAAAATGTATTCTTAAATAGGAATCTGAGAAAGTGACATGTGTATCTGAAACAGAAAATCTCTGGAAAATTTTAGAATTATTTTGCATCTGTATGTACACGTGTGTATGTGCATTCACATCTGTCTACACACATGTGTGCAGGTATATATGTGTATGTGTGAAAGTATACATATATAAGCCCAAGGTTGATATTGGGTGTCTTGTTTGATTCCTCTCTATATTGAGGCAGGGCCCCATGAGGCAGAATGACTTTGAATGTTTTAAAAACATATTACTTGATCTGGGCAGTGGCGGCACACACCTTTGATCCCAGCACTCGGGAGGCAGGGGCAGGCGGATCTCTGTCAGTTCGAGGCCTGCCTGGTCTACAAGAGCTAGTTCCAGGACAGGAACCAAAAAGCTACGGAGAAACCCTGTCTCGAAAATCAAAAAAAGAAAAATATATATTACTTTAGTTTTATTTGCTTTGTGTGTAGGAATGTTTTTCCTAGATGTATATGCACATTAGATACAATCCTGGTGCCTGAGGAGGCTAGAAAGGATCACTGGATCCCCCGAAACTGTGATGAGTATGAGCCACCATGTGTTTGCTAGGAACTTATCTCGGCCAAGAGCAAAGCGCTCTTCACTACTGAGCCGTTTGTGAGCCTACCACTTGCCGCCATGTATACCACCATGCCGTTTATTGTCTACCATTGCTTGACCCAACTTTCTTGTGACCAGTAGGATAAATCACCTACTAGTACAAACAAACCCCTACTTCTACCAGCCCAAAAGCTTACAATGTCATCAGATAACATCTGAGGCCTAGAGATTTCCCCCACTTTGCCACCTGATGTTTCCACCAATGTACTCAAAAAGTTCATTTATTTGTAAATTTGTTATGTTACCATAAAAACTTCACGAAGATCAAGCATGGTTGTGCAATGTGTTTTATCCCAGCACTCAGGAGGCAGCAGCAGAGGCAGGTGGACTTTGCTGCATTCAGGGCCAGCCTGGTCTACATAGCAAGTTCCAGGCTAGCCAGCCGTTACTACTTTGAAACACAATATTTGGGGAAACCTAAATCTGTTTCTTCTGCTCATGGCCAATCATGTTTGGCTTCAGAATGAGCTGTCTCTGGCGGTCTTCACGGGAGATAAAGGAGAGCCACTTTTTCTCTTCCTGTTGACCTAGCGTGTGTTTTTTCTGAGGAGTCTGTGTTCACCCCTGTGGTGGTTTGAGAGAAAATGGCCCCCAAAGGGAGTGGCACCAATAGATGGTGTGGTCTTGTTGGAGGAAGTGTGTCACTGTGGGGTGGGCTTTGAGGTCTCCTATTGCTCAAGCTATGCCCGGTGTGGAAAACAGTTCACATTCTGTTGCTTGTGGGTCAAGAAGTAGAACTCTCAGCTTCCTCTCCAGCACCACGTCTGTCTGCCTGTCACGATGTTTCCGGCCATGATGAAAATGGACTAAACCTCTGAAACTGTGAGTCAGCTCCAATTAAATGTTTTCCTTTATAAGAGTTGTTGTGGCCATGGTGTCTCTTCAGAGCAATAGAAACACTAAGACTCATACCAAGGGCAAAGACTGATTGACCAAAGAAATTGTTCCTCCTAAGTCCAGCTTGGTGAACTAAGACATTTATTGGTGTTATAATACTCACAAGGATCTGGGGAACTCAGCCAGTTCAACCACTAAAAAGCACCACCTACTAAAACTGCATCTCTAGAGAATCCTGGACGGCTAGACCTCCCTTTGCCAGATAGGGTGATGCACGCCCTTAATCTGAGTGTTTGAGAGGCAGGGGCAGGTTCTGTGAATTTCCAGCTAGCCTGGTCTACATAGTTAGACCCTGTCTCAAATGAAACAGACTCCGCAACTTGCAAAACACAGAGAATAAGTGTCAGTGGAGGGCTCAGCCACAAATGGGACACCTATATTGTGCCCCTCCCATCAGGGTTCACAGATCAGCACAGAAAAGGGGTGGACAGACTATAGGAGCCAGAGGCTGGGAAGGGCTGGACTGAGACGGTGTCATACGGACTTGACAGGACCACTGCGCCATGAATGGACAGCATCTGTGGCTGCCTGTGTATGACTACACAAGCCAGTTGTGGTAGCATACACCATAGAATTTGCTGAAGGACACTCACAAGTTTGAGGCTCACAAGTTTGTGGGGCATGGTGGCACACACCTTTAATCCCCTTACTTGGGAGGCAGAGGCAGGCAGATCTCTGAGCTTGAGACCACCCTGGTCCACAGTGCTAGTTCCAGGATAGCCAGAGCACAGAGTTACAAAGAGAAACTCTGTCTCAACCC